>NW_028270189.1:259264-341764 GCF_037043375.1 Chiloscyllium plagiosum
ACCCCCTTTCCTACTCTCCACCCTGTCTCCCCCCTCTTTCCTCTCTCCCTCTTCCCCCCGCTCCTCTCTCTTCCCCTCCTTTCTCTCCCCAGCTCTCTGTCCGTCTCCCTGTCACATTCCCTCCTGCACTCTCCCTTTCCCTCTCCTCTCTCCCCCTGACCCTGCTTCTCTCTGTCCCTCTCCTGTCCCTCTCTCTCCCCCTGATCCTGCTTCTCTCTGTCCCTCTCCCTGTCCCTCTCTCTCCCCCTGACCCTCTCTCTCTCTGTCCCGCTCTCTCTGTCCCTCTCTCTCTCTCACTCTCTCTCTCTGTCCCTCTCTCTGTCCCTCTCTCTCTCTGTCCCTCTCTCTCTCTGTCCCTCTCTCTGTCCCTCTCTCTCTCTGTCCCTCTCTCTCTCTCTGTCTCTCTCTCTCTCTGTCCCTCTCTCTCTGTCCCTCTCTCTATGTCCCTCTCTCTGTCTGTCCCTCTCTCTCTGTCCCTCTCTCTCTCTCACTCTCTCTCTCTGTCTCTCTCTCTGTCCCTCTCTCTGTCCCTCTCTCTCTCTCTGTCCCCTCTCTCTGTCCCTCTCTCTCTCTCTGTCCCTCTCTCTCTCTGTCCCTCTCTCTCTCTCTCACTCTCTCTCTGTCTCTCTCTCTCTGTCCCTCTCTCTGTCCCTCTCTCTCTCTCTGTCCCTCTCTCTCTCTCTCACTCTCTCTCTCTCTCTCTGTCCCTCTCTCTCCCTCACACTCTCTCTCTCTCGTTGCTCCGCAGTGACTGTGAGATTTCGGAGGTAGCGTACTATGCTCAGGACGAGTGCCTGGCCAAGTCTCTGTGGGACCTGAGCTTTGAGATGGTCCACTTGGAGACCTCGCCGTGCACCATCAACGACAGCCTTTACTGGTCCATGTCACACCTGATCCGTGGCACCAACACCAAGAAAAGCCGCACTTGTGTCTACTGAGCTGATTTGTGTCTTTAATTACAGATAGAGTAAAAAACGGACAGCTATATTCAGTCTGGTGATGTGTCTTGTCTGCTTCTCTGTCCCGCCCATCTTCCCACATCCCCGATTCGACTCTTACCTCCCGGGCTTTCCACCTGGCCCACTCCATGTCCAGACGAATCTGCTCCGTGTTTTCCCAAAGTCCAGTCCGATCCCCTCCGTGTTTTCCCAATGTCCAATCCGATCCGATCCGTGTTTTCCCAAAGTCCAATCCGATACGATCCGCGTTTTCCCAATGTCCAGTCCGATACGATCCGTGCTTTCCCAATGTCCAGTCCGATACGATCCATGTTTTCCCAATGTCCAATCCGATACGATCCGTGCTTTCCCAGTGTCCAGTCCAACCCTCTCCGTGTTTTCCCAATGTCCAGTCCGATACGATCCGTGCTTTCCCAATGTCCAGTCCGATACGATCCGTGTTTTCCCAATGTCCAGTCCGATACGATCCGTGCTTTCCCAGTGTCCAATCCGATACGATCCGTGTTTTCCCAATGTCCAGTCTGATACGATCCGTGCTTTCCCAGTGTCCAGTCCGATACGATCCATGTTTTCCCAATGTCCAATCTGATACGATCCGTGTTTTCCCAATGTCCAGTCCGAAACGATCCGTGTTTTCCCAATGCCCAGTCCAACCTTCTCCGTGTTTTCCCAATGTCCAATCCAATACGATCCGTGTTTTCCCAATGTCTAGTCCGATACGATCCATGTTTTCCCAATGTCCAGTCCGATACGATCCGTTCTTTCCCAGTGTCCAGTCCAACCCTCTCCGTGTTTTCCCAATGTCCAATCCGATACGATCCGTGTTTTCCCAATGTCCAGTCCGATACGATCCGTGTTTTCCCAATGTCCAGTCCAACCGTCTCCGTGTTTTCCCAGTGTCCAATCCGATACGATCCGTGTTTTCCCAATGTTCAGTCCGATACGATCCATGTTTTCCCAATGTCCAGTCCAACCCTCTCCGTGTTTTCCCAGTGTCCAATCCGATACGATCCGTGTTTTCCCAATGTCCAGTCTGATACGATCCGTGTTTTCCCAATGTCCAGTCCAACCCTCTCCGTGTTTTCCCAGTGTCCAATCCGATACGATCCGTGTTTTCCCAATGTCCAGTCCGATACGATCCGTGTTTTCCTATGTAATCCCTCGGTAATCCCTCCCGAGGCCACACTCACCCTCCCACTCTGCTAGGCCCCAGGCCTGACTCACCTCCAGCCTCGTCATTCGATGGGGGAGCGGGGAGAGTATGTTAGCCACGTCGTGACCCCCAAACCTCCAGGCTGACCCCTGACCCCTCTCCCCGCATCCCTCCCCCCTCCCCACTGGGGCCAGTCCCGATGCGTCGCCAGTGGATTCCCACCCGGCCTGGAGTTATCCCAAAATCTCAAGCAGACCCCACCCCATCGCCCCGGGGAGACACCAGTGAGCCTAGGCCATCCCCTGACCCCTGACCCCAGTGCTCCCAGAGCATTTCCTGACTCTGAGCTTGACCTCAGAGCAACCCCTGACCCAGAGCTTGACCCCAGAGTGAACCCTGACCCTGACCGCAGTGAGCCCAGAACGACCGCTGACCCAGTGCTTGACCACAGAGCGACCCCTGACCCTGACGCCAGCGTGCTCGGTGCGACCCCTGACCCCAGCGATCCCAGAGCAACCCCGAGGCTGCAGGCTGACACGCCCCCCTCCCCACAAGCCGAAGCGACCTGTGACCCCGACCCCTCACCCCAAGCCGCCCGACCCATCAGCCGGCCCCACTGCCCCTCCCACCCCGGTGCAGCTCCATGAAGGGGCGGAGCATGGAGGTGGGCCCACCACCCTGAGGGGTACCCTTCCCATCCCACCCTGCTCCCCGACTCCTGGGCGATGACCTCCGACCCTGGGCCACCACAGGGCGGGGCTCAGGTGGTGGGGAGGTGGGGGGAGGAGGGCGAGCAAGAAGCTGGATAGGGCGGCCGCCATTTTGTACCGTCCTGTGAAAGCCATTGTGCGATGGTGTGGGTTGGGGCAGGGTTTGGGACTGGGGTGGAAATGGGATGGGTGCCGTTCAGAGCTGTGCCCCCGCCTTTGTGGCCCACCCCTTCAGGGAGCTGCACCGTTTGGGGATAGTGGTGGGGAGGTGGGCTGTCTGAGGGCCGGTGGGTCAAGGGTCACTCTGGGCAGATTGTGGAGGGGTCAGCCTGGAGCGTCAGGGGACCCTCTTGCAGCACTGGGGTCAAACTCAGGTCAGGGGCGCTCTGGGAGCACACTGGGGTCAAGCTCAGGGGTCAGGGGTCGCTCTGGGAGCACTGGGGTCAAGCTCAGGGGTCAATGGTCACTCTGGGAGCACTGTGGTCACGCTCAGGGGGTCAATGGTTGCTCCGGGAGCACAGGGGTCAAACTCAGGGGTCAGGGGTCATTCTGGGAGCAATGGGGTCAAGCTCAGAGGTCGCTCTGGGCACACTGGGGTCACGCCCAGGGGTCAGTGGTCGCTCTGGGGAGCACAGGGGTCAAGCTCAGGGGTTGGGGGTTATTCTGGGAGCTGCGGGGTCAAGCTCAGGGGTCACTCTGGGAGCACTGAGGTCAAGCTCAGAGGTCAGGGGTCGCTGGGGTGATGGGCAGGGGGTCCGTTTGAGGCTGTGGGATCACTCCAGGCCGGGCGGGAATCCGCTAGCAATGGCTCAGAACTGGCCCAGGTTGGGTGGGGGGGGGGGGGCAGCTGTTGCGATGTGGGGAGAGGGGTCAGGGGTCAGCCTGGAGGTCGGGGTGGGGTCTCGAGGTGTCGTGTGGCTAACCTACTAACCTTCGGGTACAGAGAGAGGTTGAATAGGCCGGGGGGCGGTGGGGGGGGGGGGGGGGGGGGGGGGGTTGTTTTCCCTGGAACATTGAAGGCGTAGAAGGATGGGTTAGTAAATTTGCGGATGACACTAAGGTCAGAGACGAAGGATGTCGCGGGTTACAGAGGGACATAGATAAGCTGCAGAGCTGGGCTGAGAGGTGGCAAATGGAGTTTAATGCGGAAAAGTGTGAGGGGATTCACTTTGGGAGGAGTAACAGGAATGCAGAGTCCTGGGCTAACGGTGGTGTAGGTGAGCAGGGAGATCTCGGTGTCCAGGCACATAGATCCCTGAAGGTTGCCACCCAGGGTCGACAGGAAGGCGTACGGTGTGTCGGCTTTTATCGGGAGAGGGATTGAGTTTCGGAGCCACGAGGTCACGCCTGCGGCTGGACAAAACTCCGGCGCGGCCGCACTTGGGAGTGTCGCGGACGGTTCTGGTCACCGCGTTATAGGAAGGACGTGGAAATGGGTGCAGAGGAGATTTCCCAGGATGATGCCTGGTAATGGAGGGGAGGTCTTACGAGGAAAGGCTGAGGGACTTGACGTTAGAGAGAAGGAGGTGACTTAATTGAGACGTACAAGATAATCCGAGGGTTAGATAGGGTGGACAGTGAGCGGCTTTTCCCTCGGATGGTGATGGCGAGCACGAGGGGACACGGTTTTAAATTGAGGGGGGGACAGATGTCAGAGGTAGTTCCTGCACTCAGAGAGTAGGGGGGGGTGTGGAACGTACTGCCTGCAACTATTGTGGACTCGCCAACTTTAAGGGCATTTAAATGGGCATGGGATAGGCATATGGTCAAGAATGGAATAGTGTGGGAGAGAGGGGCTTCAGATTGGTTCCTCAGATCAGTGCAACATCGAGGGCCTGTTACTGCACTGGAATATTTCACCTCCAGCATTTTCCCAGAGACGGATATTAAGCTAACTCGCTTTGACATACCTACCTTTTCCTGACACCCTTTTATTAACCACAGCATGACACTCACTGTCCCGTGGTCCAGTCAATTACCATGAACCCACCACTATAAGTTCATGCCTTCGGGATGTATTCCAATCAGGACCAGTGGGACAGATCTACCTTAACGGTCACAGGTTCGCTCAAAACTGTCCCTAACACTCTGTCTCGAGGTGGCAAGGTGACTCAGTGGTTAGCACCGCTGCCTCGCGGCACCAGGGGCACAGGTTCGATCCCACCCTCGGGGCGACTGCCTGTGTGGAGCTTGCACATTCTCCCCGCGCCTGCGTGGGTTTCCTCCGGGTGCTCCGGTTTCCTCCCACGATGTGCAGGTTAGGGTGGATTGGCCGTGCTAAATTGCCCGTATTGTTAGGTGTAGGGGAATGGGCCTGGGTGGGTTGCGCTTCGGAGGGTCGGTGCGGACTTGTTGGGCCGAAGGGCCTGTTTCCACGCCGTAGGGAATCGAATCTAAGTGACAGGCCCTTTGAAATTAATCAACGAGAAATTGACAGGACCAAAATCGGAGATCTCACACTTGGGTTACGTATCGGAGGTGGGGGGGGGGGGGGAAGGGATTAAAACGGGGTCGGTGAGTTGGCTAAATAGCTCCCGCAGAGCGTAGGGTGAGGCAGTTGGCAGATTTAAATCTCTGAGACGTTTTTCCTGAGGGGACGATGTGTTAGTACCATCACCAGCAGTAGAGAGATCCCTTCAGAATTTAAGTCAGGTAAACTATCTGCTAACAATGCCAGATGGGAAAGAAAAAGGTATTGGGTAAGCCACGTGACACCAGAGAGAAAAAAACTGGGGAAACAGGTATTAGATACTGCCCCGCAAAGTGAAACATCACGTCCAGATAATGTGGATTCTCAGGTGTCTCAAAATAGATCAAAAATGGAGAATGAGATGGGATGGTAAGCCATCTGTCTCAGGAGCTCAGGACGCGATTGAAAGATTTGTTACTGCAGTATGAGGGCATAGGTAAGAATCAGATGGGGAGGACTAACGCTGTTGGACATGAAGCAGACGCAGGGAATGCTACTCCAGTAAAGCACCACCCCTATGGACTTAATCCTTTCACAGCCAGGCAGGTCCAGGCTTAACGAGGACATCATCGAAGCAAGCCGGAGCAAGTGGGGTTCACCGCTTGTCTTAGTTTCCAAGCCGAACGGTTCCGCGTGGATTGTCGGAAGGTCAACGCCGTTACAAAACCGGACTCCTATCCAATTCCTAGACCGTGTCGAGGAAGTCAGACGAGCCAGTTACATCGCCGAGTTGGGCTGACTGCGTGGTTGCCTTTATCAGAGACGGCGGAAGAGATTTCTGCGTTTGTAACCCCAAATGGGCCGCATCAGTTGAAAGTGACGCCCTTTGGAATAAAGAACACATTCCGAAGACTGAGTTGACAGACTGCGCAGACTGTTTGGACAAGGTCGAGATCTCTCGCGAGTCCCGGAGAGATCAGTTGGCAGAGCTCTTTGAACGGCTCCGACAAGCAAAACTGGTGATCAACTTGAATTCGCGAAAGCAGGGGTGACATCCTTGGGGCTTAACATCGGATCCCCACGGAAGGCAAAGATGAAGGCAGGCGGGGAATTTCCAAACTTCAGGAATGGCGCGGCAGCGAGAACCGACTTTGCTGAAGAACAACGCAACGTTTCGGTGGACAGAGCCGCGCCAGAAGCCATTTGACCGTTTGAGGGAGCCGTATTAACCGGTTTTAGCTACACCAAACCCTTCAAAGTTCCCATCGACGCCAGCGACGGAGGGGTTGGAGCCGTAACCCTTCAGGAAGATGGGGGAGTCACTTTTCGAACAAACCCAGTGCCCACCACAGGAAATAGTCCATGATCGAGAAAGAGCCATTGGGTTTGGCATTGGCCTCACGACATTTTACTGCGTACGTCCCGAACAATGAGCCAGACACGGTTATGTGCACGGATCACAATCCTCTGAGATCGCTTTAAAGACAGGGATTATGAGATTATTTCATTGGAGTTTTACGTTACAAACTTTTAATTTACAAGTCGTACAGGGAGCAGGTTGTAAGAGTGCAGTGACGGATGCATTAACGTGGATTTAACTGACAACATTTGGCTAAGATTGGTATCTATTCAATGTTATATCTAAATGGGAAGAGATTAATATGAATTTAGATTAAAGTCATATATGTATGTCATGATAATGTGGTTAAGAAATGGAGGGGAAAAAAAACAAGGCAACTTTTCATTATGATGGTACATTTTTTCTTATGGGGAGGGGAAGTGTTATGAAGGTGGGGGCGTGTACTGTACCTTGAAGATTAGATTCCCTACAGTGTGGAAACAGGCCCTTCAGCCCAACCAGTCCACACCGACCCTCGAAAGACTAACCCGCCCAGACCCATTTCCCTCTGACTCGTGCACCTACCAATATGGGCAATTTAGCACGGCCAATCCACCCTAACCTGCACATCCCTGGGCACTACGGGGACAATTTAGCACGGCCAATCCACCCTAACCTGCACATCCCTGGGCACTACGGGGACAATTTAGCACGGCCAATCCACCCTAACCTGCACATCCCTGGGCACTACAGGACAATTTAGCACGGCCAATCCACCCTAACCTGCACATCCCTGGGCACTACGGGGACAATTTAGCACGGCCAATCCACCCTAACCCGCACATCCCTGTGCACTACGGGGACAATTTAGCACGGCCAATCCACCTTAACCTGCACATCCCTGGGCACTATGGGGACAATTTAGCACGGCCAATCCATCCTAACCTGCACAACCCTGGGCACTACGGGGACAATTTAGCACGGCCAATCCACCCTAACCCGCACATCCCTGGGCACTACGGGGACAATTTAGCACGGCCAATCCACCCTAATCTGCACATCCCTGGGCACTACGCGGACAATTTAGCACGGCCAATCCACCCTAACCTGCACATCCCTGGGCACTGCAGGGACAATTTAGCACGGCCAATCCACCCTAACCTGTACATCCCTGGGCACTACGGGGACAATTTAGCACGGCCAATCCACCCTAACCTGCACATCCCGGGGCACTACGGGGACAATTTAGCACGGCCAATCCACCCTAACCTGCACATCCCGGGGCACTACGGGGGCAATTTAGCACGGCCAATCCACCCCAACCTGCACACCCCTGGGCACTATGGGTAATTTAGCAAGGCCAATCCACCCGAACCTGCACACCCCTGGGCACTATGGGTAATTTAGCACGGCCAATCCACCCTAACCTGCACATCCCTGGGCACTATGGGTAATTTAGCACGGCCAATCCACCCTAACCTGCACATCCCTGGGCAATACGGGGACAATTTAGCACCGCCAATCCACCCTAACCTGCACATCCCTGGGCACTATGGGACAATTTAGCACGGCCAACCCACCCTAACCCGCACGTCCCTGGGCACTATGGGCAATATAGCACGGACAATCCACCCTAACCTGCACATCCCTGGGGACTACGGGGGCAATTTAGCACGGCCAATCCACCCTAACCTACACATCCCAGGACACTATGGGGACAGTTTAGCACGGCCAATCCACCCTAACCTACACATCCCTGGGCACTACGGGACAATTTAGCACGGCCAATCCACCCTAACCTGCACATCCCAGGGCACTACGGGGACAATTTAGCACGGCCAATCCACCCTAACCTACACATCCCTGGGCACTACGGGACAATTTAGCACGGCCAATCCACCCTAACCTGCACATCCCAGGGCACTACGGGGACAATTTAGCACGGCCAATCCACCCTAACCTACACATCCCTGGGCACTACGGGACAATTTTGCACGGCCAATCCACCCTAACCTGCACATCCCTGGGCACTACGGGGCAATTTAGCACGGCCAAACCACCCTACCCTGTACATCCCTGGGCACTACGGGACAATTTAGCACGGCCAATCCACCCAAACCCGCACATCCCTGGGCACTACGGGCCAATTTAGCACCGCCAATCCACCCTAACCTGCACATCCCTGGGCACTACGGGGACAATTTAGCACGGCCAATCCACCCTAACCTGCAAATCCCGGGGCACTACGGGGACAATTTAGCACGGCCAATCCACCCTAACCCGCACATCCCTGGGCACTACGGGGACAATTTCGCATGGCCAATCCACCCTAACCTGCACATCCCTGGGCACTACAGGGACAATTTAGCATGGCCAATCCACCCTAACCTGCACATCCTTGGGCACTACGGGGACAATTTAGCATGGCCAATCCACCCTAACCCGCACATCCCTGGGCACTACGGGGACAATTTAGCACGGACAGTCCACCCTAATCTGCACATCCCTGGGCACTACGCGGACAATTTAGCACGGCCAATCCACCCTAACCTGCACATCCCTGGGCACTGCAGGGACAATTTAGCACGGCCAATCCACCCTAACCTGCACATCCCGGGGCACTACGGGGACAATTTAGCACGGCCAATCCACCCTAACCTGCACATCCCGGGGCACTACGGGGGCAATTTAGCACGGCCAATCCACCCCAACCTGCACACCCCTGGGCACTATGGGTAATTTAGCAAGACCAATCCACCCGAACCTGCACACCCCTGGGCACTATGGGTAATTTAGCACGGCCAATCCACCCTAACCTGCACATCCCTGGGCACTATGGGTAATTTAGCACGGCCAATCCACCCTAACCTGCACATCCCTGGGCACTACGGGGACAATTTAGCACGGCCAATCCACCCTAACCTGCACATCCCTGGGCACTATGGGTAATTTAGCACGGCCAATCCACCCTAACCTGCACATCCCTGGGCACTATGGGACAATTTAGCACCGCCAATCCACCCTAACCCGCACGTCCCTGGGCACTATGGGCAATATAGCACGGACAATCCACCCTAACCTGCACATCCCTGGGGACTACGGGGGCAATTTAGCACGGCCAATCCACCCTAACCTACACATCCCTGGGCACTATGGGTAATTTAGCACGGCCAATCCACCCTAACCTGCACATCCCTGGGCACTATGGGACAATTTAGCACCGCCAATCCACCCTAACCTGCACATCCCTGGGCACTATGGGACAATTTAGCACGGCCAACCCACCCTAACCCGCACGTCCCTGGGCACTATGGGCAATTTAGCACGGCCAATCCACCCTAACCTACACATCCCAGGACACTATGGGGACAGTTTAGCACGGCCAATCCACCCTAACCTACACATCCCTGGGCACTACGGGACAATTTAGCACGGCCAATCCACCCTAACCTGCACATCCCAGGGCACTACGGGGACAATTTAGCACGGCCAATCCACCCTAACCTACACATCCCTGGGCACTACGGGACAATTTTGCACGGCCAATCCACCTTAACCTGCACATCCCGGGGCACTACGGGGGCAATTTAGCACGGCCAAACCACCCTACCCTGTACATCCCTGGGCACTACGGGACAATTTAGCACGGCCAATCCACCCAAACCCGCACATCCCTGGGCACTACGGGCCAATTTAGCACCGCCAATCCACCCTAACCTGCACATCCCTGGGCACTACGGGGACAATTTAGCACGGCCAATCCACCCTAACCTGCACATCCCGGGGCACTACGGGGACAATTTAGCACGGCCAATCCACCCTAACCCGCACATCCCTGGGCACTACGGGGACAATTTCGCATGGCCAATCCACCCTAACCTGCACATCCCTGGGCACTACAGGGACAATTTAGCATGGCCAATCCACCCTAACCTGCACATCCTTGGGCACTACGGGGACAATTTAGCATGGCCAATCCACCCTAACCCGCACATCCCTGGGCACTACGGGGACAATTTAGCACGGACAGTCCACCCTAACCTGCACATCCCTGGGCACTACGGGGACAATTTAGCATGGCCAATCCACCCTAACCCGCACATCCCTGGGCACTACGGGGATAATTTAGCACGGCCAATCCACCCTAACCTGCACATCCTTGGGCACTACGGGACAATTTAGCACGGCCAATCCACCCTAACCTGCACATCCCTGGGCACTACGGGGACAGTTTAGCACGGCCAATCTGCCCTAACCTGCACAGCCCTGGGCACTAGGGGACAATTTGGCACGGCCAATCCACCCTAACCTGCACATCCCTGGGCACTACGGGGAGAATTTAGCACGGCCAAACCCACCCTAACCTGTACATCCCTGGGCACTACGGGGACAATTTAGCACGGCCAATCCACGCTGACCTGCACATCACTGGGCACTACGGGGACAATATAGCACGGCCAATCCACCCTAACCTGCACATCCCTGGGCACTATGGGGACAGTTTAGCACGGCCAATCCACCCTAACCTGCACATCCCTGGGCACTACAGGACAATTTAGCACGGCCAATCCACGCTGACCTGCACATCACTGGGCACTACGGGGACAATATAGCACGGCCAATCCACCCTAACCTGCACATCCCTGGGCACTACGGGGACAATTTAGCATGGCCAATCCACCCTAACCCGCACATCCCTGGACACTACGGGGACAATTTAGCACGGCCAATCCACCCTAACCTGCACATCACTGGGCACTACGGGATAATTTAGCACGGCCAATCCACCCTAACCTAAACATCCCTGGGCACTACGGGGGCAATTTAGCATGGCCAATCCACCCTAACCTGCACATCCTTGGGCACTACGGGACAATTTAGCACGGCCAATCCACCCTAACCTGCACATCCCTGGGTACCATGGGACAATTTAGCATGGCCAATCCACCCTAACCTGCACATCCCTTGGCACTACGGGGACAATATAGCATGGCCAATCCACCCTAACCTGCACATCCCTGGGCACTACGCGACAATTTAGCACGGCCAATCCACCCTAACCTGCACATCCCTGGGCACTACGGGACAATTTAGCACGGCCAATTCACCCTAACCTGCACATCCCTGGGCACTACGGTACAATTTAGCACGGCCAATCCACCCTAACCTGCACATCCCTGGGCACTACGGGGACAATTTAGCACGGCCAATCCACCCTAACCTGCACCTCACTGGGCACTACGGGGACAGTTTAGCACGGCCAATCCACCCTAACCTGCACATCCCTGGGCACTACGGGACAATTTAGCACGGCCAATCCACCCTAACCTGCACATCCCTGGGCACTACGGGACAATGTAGCACGGCCAATCCACCCTAACCTGCACATCCCTGGGCACTACGGGGACAATTTAGCACGGCCAATCCACCCTAACCTGCACATCCCTGGGCACCATGGGACAATTTAGCATGGCCAATCCACCCTAACCTGCACATCCCTAGGCACTACGGGGACAATATAGCATGGCCAATCCACCCTAACCTGCACATCCCTGGGCACTACGGGACAATTTAGCACGGCCAATCCACCCTAACCTGCACATCCCTGGGCACTACGGGACAATTTAGCACGGCCAATCCACCCTAACCTGCAAATCCCTGGGCACTACGGGGACAATTTAGCACAGCCAATCCACCCTAACCTGCACATCCCTGGGCACTACGGGGAGAATTTAGCACGGCCAATCCACCCTAACCTGCACATCCCTGGGCACTACGGGGGCAATTTAGCATGGCCAATCCACCCGAACCTGCACATCCGTGGGCACTACGGGGAGAATTAAGCACGGCCAATCCACCCTAACCTGCACATCGCTGGGCACTACGGGGGCAATTTAGCATGGCCAATCCACCCTAACCTGCACATCCTTGGGCACTACGGGGACAATTTAGCACGGCCAATCTGCCCTAACCTGCACATCCCTGGACACTATGGGACAATTTAGCACGGCCAATCCACCCTAACCTGCACATCCCTGGACACTACGGGACAATTTAGCATGGCCAATCCCCCCTAACCTGCACTTCCCTGGGCAATACGGGGACAATTTAGCACGGCCAATCCACCCTAACCTGTACATCCCTGGGCAATACGGGGACAATTTAGCACGGCCAATCTGCCCTAACCTACACATCCCTGGGCACTACGGGGACAATTTAGCACGGCCAACCCACCCTAACCTGTACATCCCTGGGCACTACAGGGACAATTTAGCACGGCCAATCCACCCTAACCTGCACATCCCTGCGCACTACGGGGACAATTTAGCACGGCCAACCCACCCTAACCTGCACATCCCTGGGCACTACGGGGACAATATAGCACGGCCAATCCACCCTAACCTGCACATCCCTGGGCACTACGGGACAATTTAGCACGGCCACTCTGCCCTAACCTACACATCCCTGGGCACTACAGGACAATTTAGCACGGCCAATCCACCCTAACCTGCACATCCCTGGGCACTATGGGGACAATTTAGTACGGCCAATCCACCCTAACCTGCACATCCCTGGGCACTACGGGACAATTTAACACGGCCAATCCACCCTAACCTGCACATCCCTGGGCACTACGGAACAATTTAGCACGGCCACTCTGCCCTAACCTACACATCCCTGGGAACTACAGGACAATTTAGCACGGCCATTCCACCCTAACCTGCACATCCCTAGGCACTACGGGACAATTTAGTACGGCCAATCTGCGCTAACTTACACATCCCTGGGCACTACGGGACAATTTAGCACGGCCAATCCACCCTAACCTGCACATCCCTGGGCACTACGGGACAATTTAGCACGGCCAATCCACACTAACCTGCACATCCCTGGGCACTACGGGGACAATTTAGCATGGCCAACCCACCCGAACCTGCACATCCCTGGGCACTACGGGGACAATATAGCACGGCCAATCCATCCTAACCTGCACATCCCTGGGCACTACGGGGACAATTTAGCACGGCCAATCCACCCTAACCTGCACGTCCCTGCGCACTACGGGACAATTTAGCACGGCCACTCTGCCCTAACCTACACATCCCTGGGAACTACAGGACAATTTAGCACGGCCATTCCACCCTAACCTGCACATCCCTAGGCACTACGGGACAATTTAGTACGGCCAATCTGCGCTAACTTACACATCCCTGGGCACTACGGGACAATTTAGCATGGCCAATCCACACTAACCTGCACATCCCTGGGCACTACGGGGACAATTTAGCATGGCCAATCCACCCTAACCTGCACATCCCTGGGCACTAGGGGACAATTTAGCATGGCCAATCCACCCTCACCTGCACATCCCTGGGCACTACGGGGACAATTTAGCACGGCCAATCCACCCTAACCTGCACATCCCTGGGCACTACGGGGACAATTTAGCACGGCCAATCCACCCTAACCCGCACATCCCTGGGCACTACGGGACAATTTAGCACGGCCAATCCACCCTCACCTGCACATCCCTGCGCACTATGGGGACAGTTTAGCATGGCCAATCCACCCTAACCTGCACATCCCTGTGCACTCGGGGACAATTTAGTACGGCCAATCCACCCTAACCTACACATCCCTGGGCACTATGGGGACAGTTTCGCACGGCCAATCCACCCTAACCTGCACATCCCTGAGAACTACGGAACAATTTAGCACGGCCAATCCACCCTAACCTGCACATCCCTGGGCACTACGGGGACAATTTAGCACGGCCAATCCACCCTAACCTGTACATCCCTGGGCACGAGGGGACAATTTAGCACGGCCAATCCCACCCTAACCTGCACATCCCTGGGCACTACGGGGGCAATTTAGCACGGCCAATCCACCCTAACCCGCACATCCCTGGGCACTACGGGGACAATTTAGCACGGCCAATCCACCCTAACCTGCACATCCCTGGGCGCTACGGGGACAATTTAGCACGGCCAATCCACCCTAACCCGCACATCCCGGGGCACTACGGGGGCAATTTAGCACGGCCAAACCACCCTACCCTGTACATCCCTGGGCACTACGGGACAATTTAGCACGGCCAATCCACCCAAACCCGCACATCCCTGGGCACTATGGGGACAGTTTAGCACGGCCAATCCACCCTAACCTACACATCCCTGGGCACTACGGGGACAATTTAGCACGGCCAATCCACCCTAACCTGTACATCCCAGGGCACTACGGGGACAATTTAGCACGGCCAATCCACCTTAACCTGCACATCCCGGGGCACTACGGGTGCAATTTAGCACGGCCAAACCACCCTACCCTGTACATCCCTGGGCACTACGGGACAATTTAGCACGGCCAATCCACCCTAACCTGCACATCCCTGGGCACTACGGGGACAATTTAGCACGGCCAATCCACCCTAACCTGCAAATCCCGGGGCACTACGGGGACAATTTAGCACGGCCAATCCACCCTAACCCGCACATCCCTGGGCACTACGGGGACAATTTCGCACGGCCAATCCACCCTAACCTGCACATCCCTGGGCACTACAGGGACAATTTAGCATGGCCAATCCACCCTAACCTGCACATCCTTGGGCACTACGGGGACAATTTAGCATGGCCAATCCACCCTAACCCGCACATCCCTGGGCACTACGGGGACAATTTAGCACAGACAGTCCACCCTAACCTGCACATCCCTGGGCACTACGGGGACAATTTAGCATGGCCAATCCACCCTAACCCGCACATACCTGGGCACTACGGGGATAATTTAGCACGGCCAATCCACCCTAACCTGCACATCCTTGGGCACTACGGGACAATTTAGCACGGCCAATCCACCCTAACCTGCACATCCCTGGGCACTACGGGGACAGTTTAGCACGGCCAATCTGCCCTAACCTGCACAGCCCTGGGCACTAGGGGACAATTTGGCACGGCCAATCCACCCTAACCTGCACATCCGTGGGCACTACGGGGAGAATTTAGCACGGCCAACCCACCCTAACCTGTACATCCCTGGGCACTACGGGGACAATTTAGCACGGCCAATCCACGCTGACCTGCACATCACTGGGCACTACGGGGACAATATAGCACGGCCAATCCACCCTAACCTGCACATCCCTGGGCACTATGGGGACAATTTAGCACGGCCAATCCACCCTAACCTGCACATCCCTGGGCACTACAGGACAATTTAGCACGGCCAATCCACGCTGACCTGCACATCACTGGGCACTACGGGGACAATATAGCACGGCCAATCCACCCTAACCTGCACATCCCTGGGCACTACGGGGACAATTTAGCACGGCCAATCCACCCTAACCCGCACATCCCTGGACACTACGGGGACAATTTAGCACGGCCAATCCACCCTAACCTGCACATCACTGGGCACTACGGGATAATTTAGCACGGCCAATCCACCCTAACCTAAACATCCCTGGGCACTACGGGGGCAATTTAGCACGGCCAATCCACCCTAACCTGCACATCCTTGGGCACTACGGGACAATTTAGCACGGCCAATCCACCCTAACCTGCACATCCCTGGGCACCATGGGACAATTTAGCATGGCCAATCCACCCTAACCTGCACATCCCTTGGCACTACGGGGACAATATAGCATGGCCAATCCACCCTAACCTGCACATCCCTGGGCACTACGCGACAATTTAGCACGGCCAATCCACCCTAACCTGCACATCCCTGGGCACTACGGGACAATTTAGCACGGCCAATTCACCCTAACCTGCACATCCCTGGGCACTACGGTACAATTTAGCACGGCCAATCCACCCTAACCTGCACATCCCTGGGCACTACGGGGACAATTTAGCACGGCCAATCCACCCTAACCTGCACCTCACTGGGCACTACGGGGACAGTTTAGCACGGCCAATCCACCCTAACCTGCACATCCCTGGGCACTACGGGACAATTTAGCACGGCCAATCCACCCTAACCTGCACATCCCTGGGCACTACGGGACAATTTAGCACGGCCAATCCACCCTAACCTGCACATCCCTGGGCACTACGGGGACAATTTAGCACGGCCAATCCACCCTAACCTGCACATCCCTGGGCACCATGGGACAATTTAGCATGGCCAATCCACCCTAACCTGCACATCCCTAGGCACTACGGGGAGAATTTAGCACGGCCAACCCACCCTAACCTGTACATCCCTGGGCACTACGGGGACAATTTAGCACGGCCAATCCACGCTGACCTGCACATCACTGGGCACTACGGGGACAATATAGCACGGCCAATCCACCCTAACCTGCACATCCCTGGGCACTATGGGGACAGTTTAGCACGGCCAATCCACCCTAACCTGCACATCCCTGGGCACTACAGGGAATTTAGCACGGCCAATCCACGCTGACCTGCACATCACTGGGCACTACGGGGACAATATAGCACGGCCAATCCACCCTAACCTGCACATCCCTGGGCACTACGGGGACAATTTAGCACGGCCAATCCACCCTAACCCGCACATCCCTGGACACTACGGGGACAATTTAGCACGGCCAATCCACCCTAACCTGCACATCACTGGGCACTACGGGATAATTTAGCACGGCCAATCCACCCTAACCTAAACATCCCTGGGCACTACGGGGGCAATTTAGCACGGCCAATCCACCCTAACCTGCACATCCTTGGGCACTACGGGACAATTTAGCACGGCCAATCCACCCTAACCTGCACATCCCTGGGCACCATGGGACAATTTAGCATGGCCAATCCACCCTAACCTGCACATCCCTTGGCACTACGGGGACAATATAGCATGGCCAATCCACCCTAACCTGCACATCCCTGGGCACTACGGGACAATTTAGCACGGCCAATTCACCCTAACCTGCACATCCCTGGGCACTACGGTACAATTTAGCACGGCCAATCCACCCTAACCTGCACATCCCTGGGCACTACGGGGACAATTTAGCACGGCCAATCCACCCTAACCTGCACCTCACTGGGCACTACGGGGACAGTTTAGCACGGCCAATCCACCCTAACCTGCACATCCCTGGGCACTACGGGACAATTTAGCACGGCCAATCCACCCTAACCTGCACATCCCTGGGCACTACGGGACAATTTAGCACGGCCAATCCACCCTAACCTGCACATCCCTGGGCACTACGGGGACAATTTAGCACGGTCAATCCACCCTAACCTGCACATCCCTGGGCACCATGGGACAATTTAGCATGGCCAATCCACCCTAACCTGCACATCCCTAGGCACTACGGGGACAATATAGCATGGCCAATCCACCCTAACCTGCACATCCCTGGGCACTACGGGACAATTTAGCACGGCCAATCCACCCTAACCTGCACATCCCTGGGCACTACGGGACAATTTAGCACGGCCAATCCACCCTAACCTGCAAATCCCTGGGCACTACGGGGACAATTTAGCACAGCCAATCCACCCTAACCTGCACATCCCTGGGCACTACGGGGAGAATGTAGCACGGCCAATCCACCCTAACCTGCACATCCCTGGGCACTACGGGGGCAATTTAGCATGGCCAATCCACCCTAACCTGCACATCCGTGGGCACTACGGGGAGAATTAAGCACGGCCAATCCACCCTAACCTGCACATCGCTGGGCACTACGGGGGCAATTTAGCATGGCCAATCCACCCTAACCTGCACATCCTTGGGCACTACGGGGACAATTTAGCACGGCCAATCTGCCCTAACCTGCACATCCCTGGACACTATGGGACAATTTAGCACGGCCAATCCACCCTAACCTGCACATCCCTGGACACTACGGGACAATTTAGCATGGCCAATCCCCCCTAACCTGCACTTCCCTGGGCAATACGGGGACAATTTAGCACGGCCAATCCACCCTAACCTGTACATCCCTGGGCAATACGGGGACAATTTAGCACGGCCAATCTGCCCTAACCTACACATCCCTGGGCACTACGGGGACAATTTAGCACGGCCAACCCACCCTAACCTGTACATCCCTGGGCACTACAGGGACAATTTAGCACGGCCAATCCACCCTAACCTGCACATCCCTGCGCACTACGGGGACAATTTAGCACGGCCAACCCACCCTAACCTGCACATCCCTGAGCACTACGGGGACAATATAGCACGGCCAATCCACCCTAACCTGCACATCCCTGGGCACTACGGGACAATTTAGCACGGCCAATCCACGCTGACCTGCACATCACTGGGCACTACGGGGACAATATAGCACGGCCAATCCACCCTAACCTGCACATCCCTGGGCACTACGGGACAATTTAACACGGCCAATCCACTCTAACCTGCACATCCCTGGGCACTACGGGACAATTTAGCACGGCCACTCTGCCCTAACCTACACATCCCTGGGAACTACAGGACAATTTAGCACGGCCATTCCACCCTAACCTGCACATCCCTAGGCACTACGGGACAATTTAGTACGGCCAATCTGCGCTAACTTACACATCCCTGGGCACTACGGGACAATTTAGCATGGCCAATCCACCCTAACCTGCACATCCCTGGGCACTACGGGGACAATATAGCACGGCCAATCCATCCTAACCTGCACATCCCTGGGCACTACGGGACAATTTAGCACGGCCACTCTGCCCTAACCTACACATCCCTGGGCACTACAGGACAATTTAGCACGGCCAATCCACCATAACCTGCACATCCCTGGGCACTATGGGGACAATTTAGCACGGCCAATCCACCCGAACCTGCACATCCCTAGGCACTACGGGACAATTTAACACGGCCACTCTGCCCTAACCTACACATCCCTGGGAACTACAGGACAATTTAGCACGGCCAATTCACCCTAACCTGCACATCCCTGGGCACTATGGGGACAATTTAACACGGCCAATCCACCCTAACCTGCACATCCCTGGGCACTATGGGACAATTTAGCACGGCCACTCTGCCCTAACCTACACATCCCTGGGAACTACAGGACAATTTAGCACGGCCATTCCACCCTAACCTGCACATCCCTAGGCACTAGGGGACAATTTAGCATGGCCAATCCACCCTAACCTGCACATCCCTGGGCACTACGGGACAATTTAGTACGGCCAATCTGCGCTAACTTACACATCCCTGGGCACTACGGGACAATTTAGCATGGCCAATCCACCCTAACCTGCACATCCCTGGGCACTAGGGGACAATTTAGCATGGCCAATCCACCCTAACCTGCACATCCCTGGGCACTAGGGGACAATTTAGCATGGCCAATCCACCCTCACCTGCACATCCCTGGGCACTACGGGACAATTTAGCACGGCCAATCCACCCTCACCTGCACATCCCTGCGCACTATGGGGACAGTTTAGCATGGCCAATCCACCCTAACCTGCACATCCCTGGGCACTACGGGGACAATTTAGCACGGCCAAACCACCCTAACCTGCACATCCCTGTGCACTCGGGGACAATTTAGTACGGCCAATCCACCCTAACCTACACATCCCTGGGCACTACGGGACAATTTAGCACAGCCAATCCACCCTAACCTGCACATCCCTGAGAACTACGGGACAATTTAGCACGGCCAATCCACCCTACCCTGCACATCCCTGGGCACTACAGGGACAATTTAGCACGGCCAATCCACCCTAACCTGTACATCCCTGGGCACTAGGGGAAAATTTAGCACGGCCAATCCCACCCTAACCTGCACATCCCTGGGCACTACGGGGGAAATTTAGCACGGCCAATCCACCCTAACCTGGACATCTCTGGGCACTACAGGACAATTTAGCACGGCCAATCCACCCTAACCTGCACATCTCTGGGCACTACAGGACAATTTAGCACGGCCAATCCACCCTGACCTGCACATCACTGGGCACTACGGGGACAATTTAGCACGGCCAATCCACCCTGACCTGCACATCCGTGGGCACTGCGGGGAGAATTTAGCACGGCCAATCCACCCTAACCTGCACATCCATGGGCACTACGGGGACAATTTAGCATGGCCAATCCACCCTCACCTGCACATCCCTGGGCACTACAGGGACAATTTAGCACGGCCAACCCACCCTAACCTGCACATCCCTGGGCACTATGGGGACAATATAGCACGGCCAATCCACCCTAACCTGCACATCCCTGGGCAATACGGGACAATTTCGCACGGCCACTCTGCCCTAACCTACACATCCCTGGGCACTACAGGACAATTTAGCACGGCCAATCCACCCTAACCTGCACATCCCTGGGCACTATGGGGACAATTTAGCACGGCCAATCCACCCTAACCTGCACATCCCTAGGCACTACGGGACAATTTAGCACGGCCAATTCACCCTAACCTGCACATCCCTGGGCACTATGGGGACAATTTAGCACGGCCATTCCACCCTAACCTGCACATCCCTAGGCACCACGGGACAATTTAGTACGGCCAATCTGCGCTAACCTACACATCCCTGGGCACTACGGGACAATTTAGCATGGCCAATCCACCCTCACCTGCACATCCCTGGGCACTACGGGGACAATATAGCACGGCCAATCCATCCTAACCTGCACATCCCTGGGCACTACGGGACAATTTAGCACGGCCACTCTGCCCTAACCTACACATCCCTGGGCACTACAGGACAATTTAGCACGGCCAATCCACCCTAACCTGCACATCCCTGGGCACTATGGGGACAATTTAGCACGGCCAATCCACCCTAACCTGCACATCCCTAGGCACTACGGGACAATTTAGCACGGCCAATTCACCCTAACCTGCACATCCCTGGGCACTATGGGGACAATTTAGCACGGCCATTCCACCCTAACCTGCACATCCCTAGGCACTACGGGACAATTTAGCACGGCCAATCCGCCCTCACCTGCACATCCCTGGGCACTACGGGGACAATTTAGCACGGCCAATCCACCCTAACCTGCACATCCCTGGGCACTACGGGGACAATTTAGCACGGCCAATCCACCCTAACCTGCACATCCCTGGGCACTACGGGGACAATTTAGCACGGCTAATCCACCCTAACCTGCACATCCCTGGGCACTACGGGGGACAATTTAGCACGGCCAATCCACCCTAACCTGCACATCCCTGGGCACTACGGGACAATTTAGCACGGCCAATCCACCCTAACCCACACATCCCTAGGCACTACGGGACAATTTAGCAAGGCCAATCCACCCTCACCTGCACATCCCTGCGCACTATGGGGACAGTTTAGCATGGCCAATCCACCCTAACCTGCACATCCCTGGGCACTCGCGGACAGTTTAGCATGGCCAATCCACCCTAACCTGCACATCCCTGGGCACTCGGGGACAATTTAGCACGGCCAATCCACCCTCACCTACACATCCCTGGGCACTATGGGGACAGTTTCGCACGGCCAATCCACCCTAACCTGCACATCCCTAGGCACTACGGGACAATTTAGCACGGCCAATTCACCCTAACCTGCACATCCCTGGGCACTATGGGGACAATTTAGCACGGCCATTCCACCCTAACCTGCACATCCCGAGGCACTACGGGACAATTTAGCACGGCCAATCCGCCCTCACCTGCACATCCCTGGGCACTACGGGGACAATTTAGCACGGCCAATCCACCCTAACCTGCACATCCCTGGGCACTACGGGGACAATTTAGCACGGCCAATCCACCCTAACCTGCACATCCCTGGGCACTACGGGGACAATTTAGCACGGCTAAACCACCCTAACCTGCACATCCCTGGGCACTACGGGGGACAATTTAGCACGGCCAATCCACCCTAACCTGCACATCCCTGGGCACTACGGGACAATTTAGCACGGCCAATCCACCCTAACCCACACATCCCTAGGCACTACGGGACAATTTAGCAAGGCCAATCCACCCTCACCTGCACATCCCTGCGCACTATGGGGACAGTTTAGCATGGCCAATCCACCCTAACCTGCACATCCCTGGGCACTCGCGGACAGTTTAGCATGGCCAATCCACCCTAACCTGCACATCCCTGGGCACTCGGGGACAATTTAGCACGGCCAATCCACCCTCACCTACACATCCCTGGGCACTATGGGGACAGTTTCGCACGGCCAATCCACCCTAACCTGCACATCCCTGAGCACTACGGGACAATTTAGCACGGCCAATCCACCCTGACCTCCACATCACTGGGCACTACGGAGACAATATAGTACGGCCAATCCACCCTAACCCGCACATCCCTGAGAACTACGGGACAATTTAGCACAGCAAATCGACCCTAACCCGCACATCCCTGGGCTCTACGGGGACAATTTAGCACGGCCAATCCACCCTAACCTGCACATCCCTGAGAACTACAGGACAATTTAGCACAGCATATCGACCCTAACCCGCACATTCCTGGGCTCTACGGGGACAATTTAGCACGGCCAATCCACCCTAACCCACACATCCCTGAGAACTATGGGGACAATTTAGCACGGCCAATCCACCCTAACCTGCACATCCCTGGGCACTACGGGACAATTTAGCATGGCCAATCCACCCTAACCTGCACATCCCTCGGCACTACGGGGACAATTTAGCACGGCCAATCCACCCTAACCTGCACATCCGAGGCACTACGGGACAATTTAGCACGGCCAATCCACCCTAACCTACACATCCCTGGGCACTACGGGGACAATTTAGCACGGCCAATCCACCCTAACCTGCACATCCCTAGGCGCTACGGGACAATTTAGCATGGCCAGTCCACCCTAACCTGCACATCCCTGGGCACTACGGGGGACAATTTAGCACGGCCAATCCACCCTAACCCACACATCCCTAGGCACTACGGGACAATTTAGCATGGCCAATCCACCCTAACCTGCACATCCCTGGGCACTCGGCGAAAGTTTAGCATGGCCAATCCACCCCAACCTGCACATCCCTGGGCACTCGGGGACAATTTAGCACGGCCAATCCACCCTCACCTACACATCCCTGGGCACTATGGGGACAGTTTCGCACGGCCAATCCACCCTAACCTGCACATCCCTGAGCACTACGGGACAATTTAGCACGGCCAATCCACCCTGACCTCCACATCACTGGGCACTACGGAGACAATTTAGCACGGCCAATCCACCCTAACCCGCACATCCCTGAGAACTACGGGACAATTTAGCACAGCAAATCGACCCTAACCCGCACATTCCTGGGCTCTACGGGGACAATTTAGCACGGCCAATCCACCCTAACCCGCACATCCCTGAGAACTACAGGACAATTTAGCACAGCATATCGACCATAACCCGCACATTCCTGGGCTCTACGGGGACAATTTAGCACGGCCAATCCACCCTAACCCGCACATCCCTGAGAACTACGGGGACAATTTAGCACGGCCAATCCACCCTAACCTGCACATCCCTGGGCACTACGGGGACAATTTAGCACGACCAATCCACCCTAACCTGCACATCCCTGGGCACTACGGGACAATTTAACAAGGCCAATCCACCCTAACCTGCACATCCCTGGGCACTACGGGACAATTTAACAAGGCCAATCCACCCTAACCTGCACATCCCTGGGCACTACGGGGACAATTTAGCACGGCCAATCCACCCTAACCTGCACATCCGAGGCACTACGGGACAATTTAGCACGGCCAATCCACCCTAACCTACACATCCCTGGGCACTACGGGGACAATTTAGCACGGCCAATCCACCCTAACCTGCACATCCCTAGGCGCTACGGGACAATTTAGCACGGCCAATCCACCCTAACCTGCACATCTCTGGGCACTACGGGGACAATTTAGCACGGCCAGTCCACCCTAACCTGCACATCCCTGGGCACTACAGGACAATTTAGCACGGCCAATCCACCCTAACCTGCACATCCCTGGGCACTACGGGGACAATTTAGCACGGCCAATCCACCCTAACCTGCACATCCCTGGGCACTACGGGGACAACTTAGCACGGCCAATCCACCCTAACCTGTACATCCCTGGGCACTAGGGGACAATTTAGCACGGCCAATCCCACCCTAACCTGCACATCCCTGGGCACTACGGGGACAATTTAGCACGGCCAATCCACCCTAACCTGCACATCTCTGGGCACTACAGGACAATTTAGCACGGCCAATCCACCCTAACCTGCACATCTCTGGGCACTACAGGACAATTTAGCACGGCCAATCCACCCTGACCTGCACATCACTGGGCACTACGGGGACAATTTAGCACGGCCAATCCACCCTGACCTGCACATCCGTGGGCACTACGGGGAGAATTTAGCACGGCCAATCCACCCTGACCTAAACATCCCAGGGCACTACGGGGGCAATTTAGCATGGCCAATCCACCCTAACCTGCACATCCTTGGGCACTAGGGGTCAATTTAGCACGGCCAATCCACCCTAACCCGCACATCCCTGAGAACTATGGGGACAATTTAGCACGGCCAATCCACCCTAACCTGCACATCCCTGGGCACTACGGGACAATTTAGCATGGCCAATCCACCCTAACCTGCACATCCCTCGGCACTACGGGGACAATTTAGCACGGCCAATCCACCCTAACCTGCACATCCGAGGCACTACGGGACAATTTAGCACGGCCAATCCACCCTAACCTACACATCCCTGGGCACTACGGGGACAATTTAGCACGGCCAATCCACCCTAACCTGCACATCCCTAGGCGCTACGGGACAATTTAGCACGGCCAATCCACCCTAACCTGCACATCTCTGGGCACTACGGGGACAATTTAGCATGGCCAGTCCACCCTAACCTGCACATCCCTGGGCACTACAGGACAATTTAGCACGGCCAATCCACCCTAACCTGCACATCCCTGGGCACTACGGGGACAATTTAGCACGGCCAATCCACCCTAACGTGCACATCCCTGGGCACTACGGGGACAATTTAGCACGGCCAATCCACCCTAACCTGTACATCCCTGGGCACTAGGGGACGATTTAGCACGGCCAATCCCACCCTAACCTGCACATCCCTGGGCACTACGGGGGCAATTTAGCACGGCCAATCCACCCTAACCTGCACATCTCTGTGCACTACAGGACAATTTAGCACGGCCAATCCACCCTAACCTGCACATCTCTGGGCACTACAGGACAATTTAGCACGGCCAATCCACCCTGACCTGCACATCACTGGGCACTACGGGGACAATTTAGCACGGCCAATCCACCCTGACCTGCACATCCGTGGGCACTGCGGGGAGAATTTAGCACGGCCAATCCACCCTAACCTAAACATTCCTGGGCACTACGGGGGCAATTTAGCACGGCCAATCCACCCTAACCTGCACATCCTTGGGCACTAGGGGACAATTTAGCACGGCCAATCCACCCTAACCTGCACATCCCTAGGCACTACGGGGACAGTTTAGCACGGCCAATCCACCCTAACCTGCACATCCCTGGGCACTACGGGACAATTTAGCACGGCCAATCCACCCTAACCTGCACATCCCTGGGCACTACGGGGACAATTTAGCACGGCCAATCCACCCTAACCTGCACATCCCTGGGCACTACGGGGACAATTTCGCACGGCCAATCCACCCTAACGTGCACATCCCTGGGCACTACGGGGACAATTTAGCACGGCCAATCCACCCTAACGTGCACATCCCTGGGCACTACGGGGACAATTTAGCACGGCCAATCCACCCTAACCCGCACATCCCTGGGCACTACGGGGACAATTTAGCACGGCCAATCCACCCTAACCTGCACATCCCTGGGCACTACGGGACAATTTCGCACGTCCAATCCACTCTAACCTGCACATCCCTGGGCACTACGGGACAATTTAGCACGGCCACTCTGCCCTAACCTGCACATCCCTGGGCACTACAGGACAATTTAGCACGGCCAATCCACCCTAACCTGCACATCCCTGGGCACTATGGGGACAATTTAGCACGGCCAATCCACCCTAACCTGCACATCCCTAGGCACTACGGGACAATTTAGCACGGCCAATTCACCCTAACCTGCACATCCCTGGGCACTATGGGGACAATTTAGCACGGCCATTCCACCCTAACCTGCACATCCCTAGGCACTACGGGACAATTTAGTACGGCCAATCTGCGCTAACCTACACATCCCTGGGCACTACGGGACAATTTAGCATGGCCAATCCACCCTCACCTGCACATCCCTGGGCACTACGGGGACAATTTAGCACGGCCAATCCACCCTAACCTGCACATCCCTGGGCACTACGGGGACAATTTAGCACGGCCAATCCACCCTAACCTGCACATCCCTGGGCACTACGGGGACAATTTAGCACGGCTAATCCACCCTAACCTGCACATCCCTGGGCACTACGGGGGACAATTTAGCACGGCCAATCCACCCTAACCCACACATCCCTAGGCACTACGGGACAATTTAGCAAGGCCAATCCACCCTCACCTGCACATCCCTGCGCACTATGGGGACAATTTAGCACGGCCAATCCACCCTAACCTGCACATCCCTGGGCACTCGGGGAAAGTTTAGCATGGCCAATCCACCCTAACCTGCACATCCCTGGGCACTCGGGGACAATTTAGCATGGCCAATCCACCCTCACCTACACATCCCTGGGCACTATGGGGACAGTTTCGCACGGCCAATCCACCCTAACCTGCACATCCCTGAGCACTACGGGACAATTTAGCACGGCCAATCCACCCTGACCTCCACATCACTGGGCACTACGGAGACAATATAGTACGGCCAATCCACCCTAACCCGCACATCCCTGAGAACTACGGGACAATTTAGCACAGCAAATCGACCCTAACCCGCACATCCCTGGGCTCTACGGGGACAATTTAGCACGGCCAATCCACCCTAACCTGCACATCCCTGAGAACTACAGGACAATTTAGCACAGCATATCGACCATAACCCGCACATTCCTGGGCTCTACGGGGACAATTTAGCACGGCCAATCCACCCTAACCCGCACATCCCTGAGAACTACGGGGACAATTTAGCACGGCCAATCCACCCTAACCTGCACATCCCTGGGCACTACGGGACAATTTAACATGGCCAATCCACCCTAACCTGCACATCTCTGGGCACTACAGGACAATTTAGCACGGCCAATCCACCCTGACCTGCACATCACTGGGCACTACGGGGACAATTTAGCACGGCCAATCCACCCTGACCTGCACATCCGTGGGCACTGCGGGGAGAATTTAGCACGGCCAATCCACCCTAACCTAAACATTCCTGGGCACTACGGGGGCAATTTAGCACGGCCAATCCACCCTAACCTGCACATCCTTGGGCACTAGGGGACAATTTAGCACGGCCAATCCACCCTAACCTGCACATCCCTAGGCACTATGGGGACAGTTTAGCACGGCCAATCCACCCTAACCTGCACATCCCTGGGCACTACGGGACAATTTAGCACGGCCAATCCACCCTAACCTGCACATCCCTGGGCACTACGGGGACAATTTAGCACGGCCAATCCACCCTAACGTGCACATCCCTGGGCACTACGGGGACAATTTAGCACGGCCAATCCACCCTAACGTGCACATCCCTGGGCACTACGGGGACAATTTAGCACGGCCAATCCACCCTAACCTGCACATCCCTGGGCACTACGGGGACAATTTAGCATGGCCAATCCACCCTAACCTGCACATCCCTGGGCACTACGGGACAATTTCGCACGTCCAATCCACCCTAACCTGCACATCCCTGGGCACTACGGGACAATTTCACACGTCCAATCCACTCTAACCTGCACATCCCTGGGCACTACGGGACAATTTAGCACGGCCACTCTGCCCTAACCTGCACATCCCTGGGCACTACAGGACAATTTAGCACGGCCAATCCACCCTAACCTGCACATCCCTGGGCACTATGGGGACAATTTAGCACGGCCAATCCACCCTAACCTGCACATCCCTAGGCACTACGGGACAATTTAGCACGGCCAATTCACCCTAACCTGCACATCCCTGGGCACTATGGGGACAATTTAGCACGGCCATTCCACCCTAACCTGCACATCCCTAGGCACTACGGGACAATTTAGTACGGCCAATCTGCGCTAACCTACACATCCCTGGGCACTACGGGACAATTTAGCATGGCCAATCCACCCTCACCTGCACATCCCTGGGCACTACGGGGACAATTTAGCAGGGCCAATCCACCCTAACCTGCACATCCCTGGGCACTACGGGGACAATTTAGCACGGCCAATCCACCCTAACCTGCACATCCCTGGGCACTACGGGGACAATTTAGCACGGCTAATCCACCCTAACCTGCACATCACTGGGCACTACGGGGGACAATTTAGCACGGCCAATCCACCCTAACCCACACATCCCTAGGCACTACGGGACAATTTAGCAAGGCCAATCCACCCTCACCTGCACATCCCTGCGCACTATGGGGACAATTTAGCACGGCCAATCCACCCTAACCTGCACATCCCTGGGCACTCGGGGAAAGTTTAGCATGGCCAATCCACCCTAACCTGCACATCCCTGGGCACTCGGGGACAATTTAGCACGGCCAATCCACCCTCACCTACACATCCCTGGGCACTATGGGGACAGTTTCGCACGGCCAATCCACCCTAACCTGCACATCCCTGAGCACTACGGGACAATTTAGCACGGCCAATCCACCCTGACCTCCACATCACTGGGCACTACGGAGACAATATAGTACGGCCAATCCACCCTAACCCGCACATCCCTGAGAACTACGGGACAATTTAGCACAGCAAATCGACCCTAACCCGCACATCCCTGGGCTCTACCGGGACAATTTAGCACGGCCAATCCACCCTAACCTGCACATCCCTGAGAACTACAGGACAATTTAGCACAGCATATCGACCATAACCCGCACATTCCTGGGCTCTACGGGGACAATTTAGCACGGCCAATCCACCCTAACCCGCACATCCCAGAGAACTACGGGGACAATTTAGCACGGCCAATCCACCCTAACCTGCACATCCCTGGGCACTACGGGGACAATTTAGCACGGCCAATCCACCCTAACCTGCACATCCGAGGCACTACGGGACAATTTAGCACGGCCAATCCACCCTAACCTACACATCCCTGGGCACTACGGGGACAATTTAGCACGGCCAATCCACCCTAACCTGCACATCCCTAGGCGCTACGGGACAATTTAGCACGGCCAATCCACCCTAACCTGCACATCTCTGGGCACTACGGGGACAATTTAGCACGGCCAGTCCACCCTAACCTGCACATCCCTGGGCACTACAGGACAATTTAGCACGGCCAATCCACCCTAACCTGCACATCCCTGGGCACTACGGGGACAATTTAGCACGGCCAATCCACCCTAACCTGCACATCCCTGGGCACTACGGGGACAACTTAGCACGGCCAATCCACCCTAACCTGTACATCCCTGGGCACTAGGGGACAATTTAGCACGGCCAATCCCACCCTAACCTGCACATCCCTGGGCACTACGGGGACAATTTAGCACGGCCAATCCACCCTAACCTGCACATCTCTGGGCACTACAGGACGATTTAGCACGGCCAATCCACCCTAACCTGCACATCTCTGGGCACTACAGGACAATTTAGCACGGCCAATCCACCCTGACCTGCACATCACTGGGCACTACGGGGACAATTTAGCACGGCCAATCCACCCTGACCTGCACATCCGTGGGCACTGCGGGGAGAATTTAGCACGGCCAATCCACCCTAACCTAAACATCCCTGGGCACTACGGGGGCAATTTAGCATGGCCAATCCACCCTAACCTGCACATCCTTGGGCACTAGGGGACAATTTAGCACGGCCAATCCACCCTAACCCGCACATCCCTGAGAACTATGGGGACAATTTAGCACGGCCAATCCACCCTAACCTGCACATCCCTGGGCACTACGGGACAATTTAGCATGGCCAACCACCCTAACCTGCACATCCCTCGGCACTACGGGGACAATTTAGCACGGCCAATCCACCCTAACCTGCACATCCGAGGCACTACGGGACAATTTAGCACGGCCAATCCACCCTAACCTACACATCCCTGGGCACTACGGGGACAATTTAGCACGGCCAATCCACCCTAACCTGCACATCCCTAGGCACTACGGGGACAATTTAGCACGGCCAATCCACCCTAACCTGCACATCCCGGGGCACTACGGGGACAATTTAGCACGGCTAATCCACCCTAACCTGCACATCCCTGGGCACTACGGGGGACAATTTAGCACGGCCAATCCACCCTAACCCACACATCCCTAGGCACTACGGGACAATTTAGCAAGGCCAATCCACCCTCACCTGCACATCCCTGCGCACTATGGGGACAATTTAGCACGGCCAATCCACCCTAACCTGCACATCCCTGGGCACTCGGGGAAAGTTTAGCACGGCCAATCCACCCTAACCTGCACATCCCTGGGCACTACGGGGACAATTTAGCACGGCCAATCCACCCTATCCTGCACATCCCTGGGCACTCGGGGACAATTTAGCACGGCCAATCCACCCTAACCTGCACATCCCTGGGCACTCGGGGACAGTTTCGCACGGCCAATCCACCCTAACCTGCACATCCCTGAGCACTACGGGACAATTTAGCACGGCCAATCCACCCTGACCTCCACATCACTGGGCACTACGGAGACAATATAGTACGGCCAATCCACCCTAACCCGCACATCCCTGAGAACTACGGGACAATTTAGCACAGCAAATCGACCCTAACCCGCACATCCCTGGGCTCTACGGGGACAATTTAGCACGGCCAATCCACCCTAACCTGCACATCCCTGAGAACTACAGGACAATTTAGCACAGCATATCGACCATAACCCGCACATTCCTGGGCTCTACGGGGACAATTTAGCACGACCAATCCACCCTAACCCGCACATCCCTGAGAACTACGGGGACAATTTAGCACGGCCAATCCACCCTAACCTGCACATCCCTGGGCACTACGGGACAATTTAACATGGCCAATCCACCCTAACCTGCACATCTCTGGGCACTACAGGACAATTTAGCACGACCAATCCACCCTGACCTGCACATCACTGGGCACTACGGGGACAATTTAGCACGGCCAATCCACCCTGACCTGCACATCCGTGGGCACTGCGGGGAGAATTTAGCACGGCCAATCCACCCTAACCTAAACATTCCTGGGCACTACGGGGGCAATTTAGCACGGCCAATCCACCCTAACCTGCACATCCTTGGGCACTAGGGGACAATTTAGCACGGCCAATCCACCCTAACCTGCACATCCCTAGGCACTATGGGGACAGTTTAGCACGGCCAATCCACCCTAACCTGCACATCCCTGGGCACTACGGGACAATTTAGCACGGCCAATCCACCCTAACCTGCACATCCCTGGGCACTACGGGACAATTTAGCACGGCCAATCCACCCTAACCTGCACATCCCTGGGCACTACGGGACAATTTAGCACGGCCAATCCACCCTAACCTGCACATCCCTGGGCACTACGGGACAATTTAGCACGGCCAATCCACCCTAACCTGCACATCCCTGGGCACTACGGGGACAATTTAGCACGACCAATCCACCCTAACGTGCACATCCCTGGGCACTACGGGGACAATTTAGCACGGCCAATCCACCCTAACCTGCACATCCCTGGGCACTACGGGGACAATTTAGCATGGCCAATCCACCCTAACCTGCACATCCCTGGGCACTACGGGACAATTTCGCACGTCCAATCCACCCTAACCTGCACATCCCTGGGCACTACGGGACAATTTCGCACGTCCAATCCACTCTAACCTGCACATCCCTGGGCACTACGGGACAATTTAGCACGGCCACTCTGCCCTAACCTGCACATCCCTGGGCACTACAGGACAATTTAGCACGGCCAATCCACCCTAACCTGCACATCCCTGGGCACTATGGGGACAATTTAGCACGGCCAATCCACCCTAACCTGCACATCCCTAGGCACTACGGGACAATTTAGCACGGCCAATTCACCCTAACCTGCACATCCCTGGGCACTATGGGGACAATTTAGCACGGCCATTCCACCCTAACCTGCACATCCCTAGGCACTACGGGACAATTTAGTACGGCCAATCTGCGCTAACCTACACATCCCTGGGCACTACGGGACAATTTAGCATGGCCAATCCACCCTCACCTGCACATCCCTGGGCACTACGGGGACAATTTAGCACGGCCAATCCACCCTAACCTGCACATCCCTGGGCACTACGGGGACAATTTAGCACGGCCAATCCACCCTAACCTGCACATCCCTGGGCACTACGGGGACAATTTAGCACGGCTAATCCACCCTAACCTGCACATCCCTGGGCACTACGGAGGACAATTTAGTACGGCCAATCCACCCTAACCCACACATCCCTAGGCACTACGGGACAATTTAGCAAGGCCAATCCACCCTCACCTGCACATCCCTGCGCACTATGGGGACAATTTAGCACGGCCAATCCACCCTAACCTGCACATCCCTGGGCACTCGGGGAAAGTTTAGCATGGCCAATCCACCCTAACCTGCACATCCCTGGGCACTCGGGGACAATTTAGCACGGCCAATCCACCCTCACCTACACATCCCTGGGCACTATGGGGACAGTTTCGCACGGCCAATCCACCCTAACCTGCACATCCCTGAGCACTACGGGACAATTTAGCACGGCCAATCCACCCTGACCTCCACATCACTGGGCACTACGGAGACAATATAGTACGGCCAATCCACCCTAACCCGCACATCCCTGAGAACTACGGGACAATTTAGCACAGCAAATCGACCCTAACCCGCACATCCCTGGGCTCTACCGGGACAATTTAGCACGGCCAATCCACCCTAACCTGCACATCCCTGAGAACTACAGGACAATTTAGCACAGCATATCGACCATAACCCGCACATTCCTGGGCTCTACGGGGACAATTTAGCACGGCCAATCCACCCTAACCCGCACATCCCTGAGAACTACGGGGACAATTTAGCACGGCCAATCCACCCTAACCTGCACATCCCTGGGCACTACGGGACAATTTAACATGGCCAATCCACCCTAACCTGCACATCCCTCGGCACTACGGGGACAATTTAGCACGGCCAATCCACCCTAACCTGCACATCCGAGGCACTACGGGACAATTTAGCACGGCCAATCCACCCTAACCTACACATCCCTGGGCACTACGGGGACAATTTAGCACGGCCAATCCACCCTAACCTGCACATCCCTAGGCGCTACGGGACAATTTAGCACGGCCAATCCACCCTAACCTGCACATCTCTGGGCACTACGGGGACAATTTAGCACGGCCAGTCCACCCTAACCTGCACATCCCTGGGCACTACAGGACAATTTAGTACGGCCAATCCACCCTAACCTGCACATCCCTGGGCACTACGGGGACAATTTAGCACGGCCAATCCACCCTAACCTGCACATCCCTGGGCACTACGGGGACAACTTAGCACGGCCAATCCACCCTAACCTGTACATCCCTGGGCACTAGGGGACAATTTAGCACGGCCAATCCCACCCTAACCTGCACATCCCTGGGCACTACGGGGACAATTTAGCACGGCCAATCCACCCTAACCTGCACATCTCTGGGCACTACAGGACGATTTAGCACGGCCAATCCACCCTAACCTGCACATCTCTGGGCACTACAGGACAATTTAGCACGGCCAATCCACCCTGACCTGCACATCACTGGGCACTACGGGGACAATTTAGCACGGCCAATCCACCCTGACCTGCACATCCGTGGGCACTGCGGGGAGAATTTAGCACGGCCAATCCACCCTAACCTAAACATCCCTGGGCACTACGGGGGCAATTTAGCATGGCCAATCCACCCTAACCTGCACATCCTTGGGCACTAGGGGACAATTTAACATGGCCAATCCACCCTAACCTGCACATCCCTGAGAACTATGGGGACAATTTAGCACGGCCAATCCACCCTAACCTGCACATCCCTGGGCACTACGGGACAATTTAGCATGGCCAATCCACCCTAACCTGCACATCCCTCGGCACTACGGGGACAATTTAGCACGGCCAATCCACCCTAACCTGCACATCCGAGGCACTACGGGACAATTTAGCACGGCCAATCCACCCTAACCTACACATCCCTGGGCACTACGGGGACAATTTAGCACGGCCAATCCACCCTAACCTGCACATCCCTAGGCGCTACGGGACAATTTAGCACGGCCAATCCACCCTAACCTGCACATCTCTGGGCACTACGGGGACAATTTAGCATGGCCAGTCCACCCTAACCTGCACATCCCTGGGCACTACAGGACAATTTAGCACGGCCAATCCACCCTAACCTGCACATCCCTGGGCACTACGGGGACAATTTAGCACGGCCAATCCACCCTAACCTGCACATCCCTGGGCACTACGGGGACAATTTAGCACGGCCAATCCACCCTAACCTGTACATCCCTGGGCACTAGGGCACGATTTAGCACGGCCAATCCCACCCTAACCTGCACATCCCTGGGCACTACGGGGGCAATTTAGCACGGCCAATCCACCCTAACCTGCACATCTCTGGGCACTACAGGACAATTTAGCACGGCCAATCCACCCTAACCTGCACATCTCTGGGCACTACAGGACAATTTAGCACGGCCAATCCACCCTGACCTGCACATCACTGGGCACTACGGGGACAATTTAGCACGGCCAATCCACCCTGACCTGCACATCCGTGGGCACTGCGGGGAGAATTTAGCACGGCCAATCCACCCTAACCTAAACATTCCTGGGCACTACGGGGGCAATTTAGCACGGCCAATCCACCCTAACCTGCACATCCTTGGGCACTAGGGGACAATTTAGCACGGCCAATCCACCCTAACCTGCACATCCCTAGGCACTATGGGGACAGTTTAGCACGCCCAATCCACCCTAACCTGCACATCCCTGGGCACTACAGGACAATTTAGCACGGCCAATCCACCCTAACCTGTACATCCCTGGGCACTACGGGGACAATTTAGCACGGCCAATCCACCCTAACCTGCACAACCCTGGACACTACGGGGACAATTTAGCACGGCCAACCCCACCCTAACCTGCACTTCCCTGGGCAATACGGGGACAATTTAGCACGGCCCATCCACCCTAACCTGCACTACGGGGACAATATAGCACGGCCAATCCACCCTAACCTGCACATCCCTGGGCACTACGGGGACAATTTAGCACGGTCAATCCACCCTAACCTGCACATCCCTGGGCACTACGGGGGCAATTTAGCATTGCCAATCCACCCTAACCTGCACATCCCTGGGCACTACGGGGACAATTTAGCACGGCCAATCCGCCCTAACCTGCACATCCCTGGGCACTACGGGGACAATTTAGCACGGCCAATCCACCCTAACCTGCACATCCCTGGGCACGACGGGGACAATTTAGCACGGCCAATCCACCCTAACCTGCACATCCCTGGGCACTACAGGACAATTTAGCACGGCCAATCCACCCGAACCTACACATCCCTGGGCACTACGGGACAATTTAGCACGGCCAATCCACCCGAACCTGCACATCCCTGGGCACTACGGGGACAATTTAGCACGGCCAATCCACCCGAACCTACACATCCCTGGGCACTACGGGATAATTGAGCACGGCCAATCCACCCTAACCTGCACATCCCTGGGCACTACGGGGACAATTTAGCACGGCCAACCCTCCCTTACCTGCACATCCCTGGGCACTACGGGGACAATATAGCATGGCCAATCCACCCTAACCTGCACATCCCTGGGCACTACGGGACAATTTAGCACGGCCAATCCACCCTAACCTGCACATTCCTAGGCACTACGGGACAATTTAACACGGCCACTCTGCCCTAACCTACACATCCCTGGGCACTACAGGACAATTTAGCACGGCCAATCCACCCTAACCTGCACATCACTGAGCACTATGGGGACAATTTAGCACGGCCAATCCATCCTAACCTGCACATCCCTAGGCACTACGGGAACAATTTAGCACGGCCAATCCACCCTAACCTACACAACCCTGGGTACTATGGGGACAGATTCGCACGGCCAATCCACCCTAACCTGCACATCACTGGGCACTACGGGGACAATATAGTACGGCCAATCCACCCTAACACGCACATCCCTGAGAACTACGGGACAATTTAGCACGGCCAATCGACCCTAACCCGCACATCCCTGGGCTCTACGGCGACAATTTAGCACGGCCAATCCACCGTAACCCGCACATTCCTGAGAACTACGGGACAATTTAGCACAGCAAATCGACCCTAACCCGCACATCCCTGGGCTCTACGGGGACAATTTAGCACGGCCAATCCACCCTAACCTGCACATCCCTGGGCACTACGGGGACAATTTAGCACGGCCAAACCACCCAAACCTGCACATCCCTGGGCACTATGGGGACAATTTAGCACGGCCAATCCACCCTAACCTGCACATCACTGGGCACTACGGGGACAATTTAGCACGGCCAATCCACCCTAACCTGCACATCCCTGGGCACTACGGGACAATTTAGCACGGCCAATCCACCCTAACCTGCACATCCCTGGGCACTACGGGGACAATTTAGCACGGCCAATCCACCCTAACCTGCACATCCCTGGGCACTACGGGGACAATTTAGCACGGACAATCCACCCTAACGTGCACATCCCTGGGCACTACGGGGACAATTTAGCACGGCCAATCCACCCTAACGTGCACATCCCTGGGCACTACGGGGACAATTTAGCACGGCCAATCCACCCTAACCTGCACATCCCTGGGCACTACGGGGGCAATTTAGCACGGCCAATCCACCCTAACCTGCACATCCCTGGGCACTACGGGGACAATTTAGCACGGCCAATCCACCCTAACCTGCACATCCCTGGGCACTACGGGGACAATTTAGCACGGACAATCCACCCTAACGTGCACATCCCTGGGCACTACGGGGAACATTTAGCACGGCCAATCCACCCTAACGTGCACATCCCTGGGCACTACGGGGACAATTTAGCACGGCCAATCCACCCTAACCTGCACATCCCTGGGCACTACGGGGGCAATTTAGCACGGCCAATCCACCCTAACCTGCACATCCCTGGGCACTACGGGGACAATTTAGCACGGTCAATCCACCCTAACGTGCACATCCCTGGGCACTACGGGGACAATTTAGCACGGCCAATCCACCCTAACCTGCACATCCCTGGGCACTACGGGACAATTTCGCACGTCCAATCCACTCTAACCTGCACATCCCTGGGCACTACGGGACAATTTAGCACGGCCACTCTGCCCTAACCTGCACATCCCTGGGCACTACAGGACAATTTAGCACGGCCAATCCACCCTAACCTGCACATCCCTGGGCACTATGGGGACAATTTAGCACGGCCAATCCACCCTAACCTGCACATCCCTAGGCACTACGGGACAATTTAGCACGGCCAATTCACCCTAACCTGCACATCCCTGGGCACTATGGGGACAATTTAGCACGGCCATTCCACCCTAACCTGCACATCCCTAGGCACTACGGGACAATTTAGTACGGCCAATCTGCGCTAACCTACACATCCCTGGGCACTACGGGACAATTTAGCATGGCCAATCCACCCTCACCTGCACATCCCTGGGCACTACGGGGACAATTTAGCACGGCCAATCCACCCTAACCTGCACATCCCTGGGCACTACGGGGACAATTTAGCACGGCCAATCCACCCTAACCTGCACATCCCTGGGCACTACGGGGACAATTTAGCACGGCTAATCCACCCTAACCTACACATCCCTGGGCACTACGGGGGACAATTTAGCACGGCCAATCCACCCTAACCCACACATCCCTAGGCACTACGGGACAATTTAGCAAGGCCAATCCACCCTCACCTGCACATCCCTGCGCACTATGGGGACAATTTAGCACGGCCAATCCACCCTAACCTGCACATCCCTGGGCACTCGGGGAAAGTTTAGCATGGCAAATCCACCCTAACCTGCACATCCCTGGGCACTCGGGGACAATTTAGCACGGCCAATCCACCCTCACCTACACATCCCTGGGCACTATGGGGACAGTTTCGCACGGCCAATCCACCCTAACCTGCACATCCCTGAGCACTACGGGACAATTTAGCACGGCCAATCCACCCTGACCTCCACATCACTGGGCACTACGGAGACAATATAGTACGGCCAATCCACCCTAACCCGCACATCCTTGAGAACTACGGGACAATTTAGCACAGCAAATCGACCCTAACCCGCACATCCCTGGGCTCTACGGGGACAATTTAGCACGGCCAATCCACCCTAACCCGCACATCCTTGAGAACTACGGGACAATTTAGCACAGCATATCGACCATAACCCGCACATTCCTGGGCTCTACGGGGACAATTTAGCACGGCCAATCCACCCTAACCCGCACATCCCTGAGAACTACGGGGACAATTTAGCACGGCCAATCCACCCTAACCTGCACATCCCTGGGCACTACGGGACAATTTAACATGGCCAATCCACCCTAACCTGCACATCCCTCGGCACTACGGGGACAATTTAGCACGGCCAATCCACCCTAACCTGCACATCCGAGGCACTACGGGACAATTTAGCACGGCCAATCCACCCTAACCTACACATCCCTGGGCACTACGGGGACAATTTAGCACGGCCAATCCACCCTAACCTGCACATCCCTAGGCGCTACGGGACAATTTAGCACGGCCAATCCACCCTAACCTGCACATCTCTGGGCACTACGGGGACAATTTAGCACGGCCAGTCCACCCTAACCTGCACATCCCTGGGCACTACAGGACAATTTAGCACGGCCAATCCACCCTAACCTGCACATCCCTGGGCACTACGGGGACAATTTAGCACGGCCAATCCACCCTAACCTGCACATCCCTGGGCACTACGGGGACAACTTAGCACGGCCAATCCACCCTAACCTGTACATCCCTGGGCACTAGGGGACAATTTAGCACGGCCAATCCCACCCTAACCTGCACATCCCTGGGCACTACGGGGACAATTTAGCACGGCCAATCCACCCTAACCTGCACATCTCTGGGCACTACAGGACAATTTAGCACGGCCAATCCACCCTAACCTGCACATCTCTGGGCACTACAGGACAATTTAGCACGGCCAATCCACCCTGACCTGCACATCACTGGGCACTACGGGGACAATTTAGCACGGCCAATCCACCCTAACCTGCACATCCTTGGGCACTAGGGGACAATTTAGCACGGCCAATCCACCCTAACCTGCACATCCCTAGGCACTATGGGGACAGTTTAGCACGCCCAATCCACCCTAACCTGCACATCCCTGGGCACTACAGGACAATTTAGCACGGCCAATCCACCCTAACCTGCACATCCCTGGGCACTACGGGGACAATTTAGCACGGCGAATCCACCCTAACCTGCACATCCCTGGACACTACGGGGACACTTTAGCACGGCCAATCCACCCTAACCTGCACTTCCCTGGGCAATACGGGGACAATTTAGCACGGCCAATCCACCCTAACCTGCACTTCCCTGGGCAATACGGGGACAATTTAGCATGGCCAACCCACCCTAACCTGCACATCCCTGGGCAATACGGGGACAATTTAGCACGGCCAATCCACCCTAACCTGCACTTCCCTGGGCAATACGGGGACAATTTAGCACGGCCAATCCACCCTAACCTGCACATCCCTGGGCACTACGGGGACAATTTAGCACGGTCAATCCACCCTAACCTGCACATCCCTGGGCACTACGGGGGCAATTTAGCATTGCCAATCCAACCTAACCTGCACATCCCTGGGCACGACGGGGACAATTTAGCACGGCCAATCCACCCTAACCTGCACATCCCTGGGCACTACAGGACAATTTAGCACAGCCAATCCACCCGAACCTGCACATCCCTGGGCACTACGGGGACAATTTAGCACGGCCAATCCACCCGAACCTACACATCCCTGGGCACTACGGGACAATTTAGCACGGCCAATCCACCCTAACCTGCACATCCCTGGGCACTACGGGGACAATTTAGCACGGCCAACCCTCCCTAACCTGCACATCCCTGGGCACTACGGGGACAATATAGCATGGCCAATCCACCCTAACCTGCACATCCCTGGGCACTACGGGACAATTTAGCACGGCCAATCCACCCTAACCTGCACATTCCTTGGCACTACGGGACAATTTAACACGGCCACTCTGCCCTAACCTACACATCCCTGGGCACTACAGGACAATTTAGCACGGCCAATCCACCCTAACCTGCACATCACTGGGCACTATGGGGACAATTTAGCACGGCCAATCCACCCTAACCTGCACATCCCTAGGCACTACGGGAACAATTTAGCACGGCCAATCCACCCTAACCTGCACATCCCTGGGCACCCAGGGGGACAATTTAGCATGGCCAATCCACCCTAACCTGCACATCCCTGGGCACTACGGGACAATTTAGCACGGCCAATCCACCCTAACCTGCACATCCCTGGGCACTACGGGACAATTTAGCACGGCCAATCCACCCCAACCTGCACAACCCTGGGCACTATGGGGACAGTTTAGCATGGCCAATCCACCCTAACCTGCACATCCCTGGGCACTCGGGGACAATTTAGCACGGCCAATCCACCCTAACCTACACAACCCTGGGTACTATGGGGACAGTTTCGCACGGCCAATCCACCCTAACCTGCACATCCCTGGGCACTACGGGGACAATTTAGCACGGCCAATCCACCCTAACCTGCACATCCCTGGGCACTACGGGGACAATTTAGCATGGCCAATCCACCCTGACCTGCACATCACTGGGCACTATGGGGACAATATAGTACGGCTAATCCACCCTAACCCGCACATCCCTGAGAACTACGGGACAATTTAGCACGGCCAATCGACCCTAACCCGCACATCCCTGGGCTCTACGGGGACAATTTAGCACGGCCAATCCACCCTAACCCGCACATTCCTGAGAACTACGGGACAATTTAGCACAGCAAATCGACCCTAACCCGCACATCCCTGGGCTCTACGGGGACAATTTAGCACGGCCAATCCACCCTAACCTGCACATCCCTGGGCACTACGGGGACAATTTAGCACGGCCAAACCACCCTAACCTGCACATCCCTGGGCACTACGGGGACAATTTAGCACGGCCAATCCACCCTAACCTGCACATCCCTGGGCACTACGGGGACAATTTAGCACGGCCAATCCACCCTAACGTGCACATCCCTGGGCACTACGGGGACAATTTAGCACGGCCAATCCACCCTAACCTGCACATCCCTGGGCACTACGGGGACAATTTAGCACGGCCAATCCACCCTAACCTGCACATCCCTGGGCACTACGGGGACAATTTAGCACGGCCAATCCACCCTAACCTGCACATCCCTGGGCACTACGGGACAATTTAGCACGGCCAATCCACCCTAACCTGCACATCCCTGGGCACTACGGGGACAACTTAGCACGGACAATCCACCCTAACCTGCACATCCCTAGGGACTACGGGGACAATTTAGCACGGACAATCCACCCTAACGTGCACATCCCTGGGCACTACGGGGACAATTTAGCACGGCCAATCCACCCTAACCTGCACATCCCTGGGCACTACGGGGACAATTTAGCACGGCCAATCCACCCTAACCTGCACATCCCTGGGCACTACGGGACAATTTAGCACGTCCAATCCACTCTAACCTGCACATCCCTGGGCACTACGGGGACAATTTAGCACGGCCAATCCACCCTAACCTGTACATCCCTGGGCACTACGGGACAATATAGCACGGCCAGTCCACCCTAACCTCCACATCCCTGGGCACTACGGGGACAATTTAGCACGGCCAATCCACCCTAACCTGCACATCCCTGGGCACTACGGGTCAATTTAGCACGGCCAATCCACCCTAACCTGTACATTCCCGGGCACTACGGGGACAATTTAGCACGGCCAATCCACCCTAACCCGCACACCCCTGGGCACTATGGGACAATTTAGCACGGCCAATCCACCCTAACCTGCACATCCCTGGGCACTACGGGGACAATTTAGCACGGCCAACCCTCCCTAACCTGCACATCCCTGGGCACTACGGGGACAATATAGCATGGCCAATCCACCCTAACCTGCACATCCCTGGGCACTACGGGACAATTTAGCATGGCCAATCCACCCTAACCTGCACATTCCTAGGCACTACGGGACAATTTAACACGGCCACTCTGCCCTAACCTACACATCCCTGGGCACTACAGGACAATTTAGCACGGCCAATCCACCCTAACCTGCACATCACTGGGCACTATGGGGACAATTTAGCACGGCCAATCCACCCTAACCTGCACATCTCTCGGCACTACGGGGACAATTTAGCACGGCCAATCCACCCTAACCTGCACATCCCTGGGCACTACGGGACAATTTAGCACGTCCAATCCACTCTAACCTGCACATCCCTGGGCACTACGGGGACAATTTAGCACGGCCAATCCACCCTAACCTGTACATCCCTGGGCACTACGGGACAATATAGCACGGCCAGTCCACCCTAACCTCCACATCCCTGGGCACTACGGGGACAATTTAGCACGGCCAATCCACCCTAACCTGCACATCCCTGGGCACTACGGGTCAATTTAGCACGGCCAATCCACCCTAACCTGTACATTCCCGGGCACTACGGGGACAATTTAGCACGGCCAATCCACCCTAACCCGCACACCCCTGGGCACTATGGGACAATTTAGCACGGCCAATCCACCCTAACCTGCACATCCCTGGGCACTACGGGGACAATTTAGCACGGCCAATCCACCCTAACCTGCACATCCCTGGGCACTACGGGACAATTTAGCACGGCCAATCCACCCTAACCTGCACATCCCTGGGCACTACGGGGACAATTTAGCACGGCCAACCCTCCCTAACCTGCACATCCCTGGGCACTACGGGGACAATATAGCATGGCCAATCCACCCTAACCTGCACATCCCTGGGCACTACGGGACAATTTAGCATGGCCAATCCACCCTAACCTGCACATTCCTAGGCACTACGGGACAATTTAACACGGCCACTCTGCCCTAACCTACACATCCCTGGGCACTACAGGACAATTTAGCACGGCCAATCCACCCTAACCTGCACATCACTGGGCACTATGGGGACAATTTAGCACGGCCAATCCACCCTAACCTGCACATCTCTCGGCACTACGGGAACAATTTAGCACGGCCAATCCACCCTAACCTGCACATCCCTGGGCACCCAGGGGGACAATTTAGCATGGCCAATCCACCCTAACCTGCACATCCCTGGGCACTACGGGACAATTTAGCACGGCCAATCCACCCTAACCTGCACATCCCTGGGCACTACGGGACAATTTAGCACGGCCAATCCACCCCAACCTGCACAACCCTGGGCACTATGGGGACAGTTTAGCATGGCCAATCCACCCTAACCTGCACATCCCTGGGCACTCGGGGACAATTTAGCACGGCCAATCCACCCTAACCTACACAACCCTGGGTACTATGGGGACAGTTTCGCACGGCCAATCCACCCTAACCTGCACATCCCTGGGCACTACGGGGACAATTTAGCACGGCCAATCCACCCTAACCTGCACATCCCTGGGCACTACGGGGACAATTCAGCATGGCCAATCCACCCTGACCTGCACATCACTGGGCACTACGGGGACAATATAGTACGGCCAATCCACCCTAACCCGCACATCCCTGAGAACTACGGGACAATTTAGCACGGCCAATCGACCCTAACCCGCACATCCCTGGGCTCTACGGGGACAATTTAGCACGGCCAATCCACCCTAACCCGCACATTCCTGAGAACTACGGGACAATTTAGCACAGCAAATCGACCCTAACCCGCACATCCCTGGGCTCTACGGGGACAATTTAGCACGGCCAATCCACCCTAACCTGCACATCCCTGGGCACTACGGGGACAATTTAGCACGGCCAAACCACCCTAACCTGCACATCCCTGGACACTACGGGGACAATTTAGCACGGCCAATCCACCCTAACCTGCACATCCCTGGGCACTACGGGACAATTTAGCACGGCCAGTCCACCCTAACCTGCACATCCCTGGGCACTACGGGGGACAATTTAGCACGGCCAATCCACCCTAACCCACACATCCCTAGGCACTACGGGACAATTTAGCATGGCCAATCCACCCTAACCTGCACATCCCTGGGCACTCGGCGAAAGTTTAGCATGGCCAATCCACCCCAACCTGCACATCCCTGGGCACTCGGGGACAATTTAGCACGGCCAATCCACCCTAACCTGCACATCCCTGGGCACTACGGGGACAATTTAGCACGGCCAATCCACCCTAACCTGCACATCCCTGGGCACTACGGGACAATTTAGCACGGCCAATCCACCCTAACCTGCACATCCCTGGGCACTACGGGGACAACTTAGCACGGACAATCCACCCTAACGTGCACATCCCTGGGCACTACGGGGACAATTTAGCACGGCCAATCCACCCTAACGTGCACATCCCTGGGCACTACGGGGACAATTTAGCACGGCCAATCCACCCTAACCTGCACATCCCTGGGCACTACGGGGACAATTTAGCACGGCCAATCCACCCTAACCTGCACATCCCTGGGCACTACGGGGACAATTTAGCACGGCTAATCCACCCTAACCTGCACATCCCTGGGCACTACGGGGGACAATTTAGCATGGCCAATCCACCCTAACCCACACATCCCTAGGCACTACGGGACAATTTAGCAAGGCCAATCCACCCTCACCTGCACATCCCTGCGCACTATGGGGACAGTTTAGCATGGCCAATCCACCCTAACCTGCACATCCCTGGGCACTCGCGGACAGTTTAGCACGGCCAATCCACCCTCACCTGCACATCCCTGCGCACTATGGGGACAATTTAGCACGGCCAATCCACCCTAACCTGCACATCCCTGGGCACTCGGGGACAATTTAGCACGGCCAATCCACCCTCACCTACACATCCCTGGGCACTATGGGGACAGTTTCGCACGGCCAATCCACCCTAACCTGCACATCCCTGCGCACTATGGGGACAATTTAGCACGGCCAATCCACCCTAACCTGCACATCCCTGAGCACTACGGGACAATTTAGCACGGCCAATCCACCCTGACCTCCACATCACTGGGCACTACGGAGACAATATAGTACGGCCAATCCACCCTAACCCGCACATCCCTGAGAACTACGGGACAATTTAGCACAGCAAATCGACCCTAACCCGCACATCCCTGGGCTCTACGGGGACAATTTAGCACGGCCAATCCACCCTAACCTGCACATCCCTGAGAACTACAGGACAATTTAGCACAGCATATCGACCCTAACCCGCACATTCCTGGGCTCTACGGGGACAATTTAGCACGGCCAATCCACCCTAACCTGCACATACGAGGCACTACGGGACAATTTAGCACGGCCAATCCACCCTAACCTACACATCCCTGGGCACTATGGGGACAATTTAGCACGGCCAATCCACCCTAACCTGCACATCCCTAGGCGCTACGGGACAATTTAGCACGGCCAATCCACCCTAACCTGCACATCTCTGAGCACTACGGGGACAATTTAGCATGGCCAGTCCACCCTAACCTGCACATCCCTGGGCACTACAGGACAATTTAGCACGGCCAATCCACCCTAACCTGCACATCCCTGGGCACTACGGGGACAATTTAGCACGGCCAATCCACCCTAACCTGCACATCCCTGGGCACTACGGGGACAATTTAGCACGGCCAATCCACCCTAACCTGTACATCCCTGGGCACTAGGGGACGATTTAGCACGGCCAATCCCACCCTAACCTGCACATCCCTGGGCACTACGGGGGCAATTTAGCACGGCCAATCCACCCTAACCTGCACATCTCTGGGCACTACAGGACAATTTAGCACGGCCAATCCACCCTAACCTGCACATCCCTGGGCACTACGGGACAATTTAGCACGGCCAATCCACCCTAACCTGCACATCTCTGGGCACTACAGGACAATTTAGCACGGCCAATCCACCCTGACCTGCACATCACTGGGCACTACGGGGACAATTTAGCACGGCCAATCCACCCTGACCTGCACATCCGTGGGCACTGCGGGGAGAATTTAGCATGGCCAATCCACCGTAACCTAAACATTCCTGGGCCCTACGGGGGCAATTTAGCACGGCCAATCCACCCTAACCTACACATCCTTGGGCACTAGGGGACAATTTAGCACGGCCAATCCACCCTAACCTACACATCCTTGGGCACTAGGGGACAATTTAGCACGGCCAATCCACCCTAACCTACACATCCTTGGGCACTAGGGGACAATTTAGCACGGCCAATCCACCCTAACCTGCACATCCTTGGGCACTAGGGGACAATTTAGCACGGCCAATCCACCCTAACCTGCACATCCCTAGGCACTACGGGGACAATTTAGCACGGCCAATCCACCCTAAACTGCACATCCCTGGGCACTATGGGGACAGTTTAGCACGCCCAATCCACCCTAACCTGCACATCCCTGGGCACTACAGGACAATTTAGCACGGCCAATCCACCCTAACCTGTACATCCCTGGGCACTACGGGGACAATTTAGCACGGCCAATCCACCCTAACCTGCACATCCCTGGACACTACGGGGACAATTTAGCACGGCCAACCCCACCCTAACCTGCACTTCCCTGGGCAATACGGGGACAATTTAGCACGGCCCATCCACCCTAACCTGCACTACGGGGACAATATAGCACGGCCAATCCACCCTAACCTGCACATCCCTGGGCACTACGGGGACAATTTAGCACGGTCAATCCACCCTAACCTGCACATCCCTGGGCACTACGGGGGCAATTTAGCATTGCCAATCCACCCTAACCTGCACATCCCTGGGCACTACGGGGACAATTTAGCACGGCCAATCCGCCCTAACCTGCACATCCCTGGGCACTACGGGGACAATTTAGCACGGCCAATCCACCCTAACCTGCACATCCCTGGGCACGACGGGGACAATTTAGCACGGCTAATCCACCCTAACCTGCACATCCCTGGGGCACTACAGGACAATTTAGCACGGCCAATCCACCCGAACCTACACATCCCTGGGCACTACGGGCACAATTTAGCACGGCCAATCCACCCTAACCTGCACATCCCTGGGCACTACGGGGACAATTTAGCACGGCCAATCCACCCTAACCTGTACATCCCTGGGCACTAGGGGACGATTTAGCACGGCCAATCCCACCCTAACCTGCACATCCCTGGGCACTACGGGGGCAATTTAGCACGGCCAATCCACCCTAACCTGCACATCTCTGGGCACTACAGGACAATTTAGCACGGCCAATCCACCCTAACCTGCACATCTCTGGGCACTACAGGACAATTTAGCACCGCCAATCCACCCTGACCTGCACATCCCTGGGCACTACGGGGACAATTTAGCACGGCCAATCCACCCTGACCTGCACATCCGTGGGCACTGCGGGGAGAATTTAGCACGGCCAATCCACCCTAACCTAAACATTCCTGGGCACTACGGGGGCAATTTAGCACGGCCAATCCACCCTAACCTGCACATCCTTGGGCACTAGGGGACAATTTAGCACGGCCAATCCACCCTAACCTGCACATCCCTAGGCACTATGGGGACAGTTTAGCACGGCCAATCCACCCTAACCTGCACATCCCTGGGCACTACGGGACAATTTAGCACGGCCAATCCACCCTAACCTGCACATCCCTGGGCACTACGGGGACAATTTAGCACGGCCAATCCACCATAACCTGCACATCCCTGGGCACTACGGGGACAATTTAGCACGGCCAATCCACCCTAACGTGCACATCCCTGGGCACTACGGGGACAATTTAGCACGGCCAATCCACCCTAACGTGCACATCCCTGGGCACTACGGGGACAATTTAGCACGGCCAATCCACCCTAACCTGCACATCCCTGGGCACTACGGGGACAATTTAGCACGGCCAATCCACCCTAACCTGCACATCCCTGGGCACTACGGGACAATTTCGCACGTCCAATCCACTCTAACCTGCACATCCCTGGGCACTACGGGACAATTTAGCACGGCCACTCTGCCCTAACCTGCACATCCCTGGGCACTACAGGACAATTTAGCACGGCCAATCCACCCTAACCTGCACATCCCTGGGCACTATGGGGACAATTTAGCACGGCCAATCCACCCTAACCTGCACATCCCTAGGCACTACGGGACAATTTAGCACGGCCAATTCACCCTAACCTGCACATCCCTGGGCACTATGGGGACAATTTAGCACGGCCATTCCACCCTAACCTGCACATCCCTGGGCACTACGGGGACAATTTAGCACGGCCAATCCACCCTAACCTGCACATCCCTGGGCACTACGGGGACAATTTAGCACGGCCAATCCACCCTAACCTGCACATCTCTGGGCACTACGGGGACAATTTAGCACGGCTAATCCACCCTAACCTGCACATCCCTGGGCACTACGGGGACAATTTAGCACGGCCAATCCACCCTAACCTACACATCCCTGGGCACTACGGGACAATTTTGCACGGCTAATCCACCCTAACCTGCACATCACTGGGCACTACGGGGGACAATTTAGCACGGCCAATCCACCCTAACCCACACATCCCTAGGCACTACGGGACAATTTAGCACGGCCAATCCACCCAAACCCGCACATCCCTGGGCACTACGGGCCAATTTAGCACCGCCAATCCACCCTAACCTGCACATCCCTGGGCACTACGGGGACAATTTAGCACGGCCAATCCACCCTAACCTGCAAATCCCGGGGCACTACGGGGACAATTTAGCACGGCCAATCCACCCTAACCCGCACATCCCTGGGCACTACGGGGACAATTTCGCATGGCCAATCCACCCTAACCTGCACATCCCTGGGCACTACAGGGACAATTTAGCATGGCCAATCCACCCTAACCTGCACATCCTTGGGCACTACGGGGACAATTTAGCATGGCCAATCCGCCCTAACCTGCACATCCCTGGGCACTACGGGGACAATTTAGCACGGCCAATCCACCCTAACCTGCACATCCCTGGGCACGACGGGGACAATTTAGCACGGCCAATCCACCCTAACCTGCACATCCCTGGGCACTACAGGACAATTTAGCACGGCCAATCCACCCGAACCTACACATCCCTGGGCACTACGGGACAATTTAGCACGGCCAATCCACCCTAACCTACACATCCCTGGGCACTACGGGACAATTTAGCACGGCCAATCCACCCTAACCTGCACATCCCTGGGCACTACAGGACAATTTAGCACGGCCAATCCACCCGAACCTACACATTCCTGGGCACTACGGGACAATTTAGCACGGCCAATCCACCCGAACCTGCACATCCCTGGGCACTACGGGGACAATTTAGCACGGCCAATCCACCCGAACCTACACATCCCTGGGCACTACGGGATAATTGAGCACGGCCAATCCACCCTAACCTGCACATCCCTGGGCACTACGGGGACAATTTAGCACGGCCAACCCTCCCTAACCTGCACATCCCTGGGCACTACGGGGACAATATAGCATGGCAAATCCACCCTAACCTGCACATCCCTGGGCACTACGGGACAATTTAGCATGGCCAATCCACCCTAACCTGCACATTCCTAGGCACTACGGGACAATTTAACACAGCCACTCTGCCCTAACCTACACATCCCTGGGCACTACAGGACAATTTAGCACGGCCAATCCACCCTAACCTGCACATCACTGGGCACTATGGGGACAATTTAGCATGGCCAATCCACCCTAACCTGCACATCCCTAGGCACTACGGGAACAATTTAGCACGGCCAATCCACCCTAACCTGCACATCCCTGGGCACCCAGGGGGACAATTTAGCATGGCCAATCCACCCTAACCTGCACATCCCTGGGCACTACGGGACAATTTAGCACGGCCAATCCACCCTAACCTGCACATCCCTGGGCACTACGGGACAATTTAGCACGGCCAATCCACCCCAACCTGCACAACCCTGGGCACTATGGGGACAGTTTAGCATGGCCAATCCACCCTAACCTGCACATCCCTGGGCACTCGGGGACAATTTAGCACGGCCAATCCACCCTAACCTACACAACCCTGGGTACTATGGGGACAGATTCGCACGGCCAATCCACCCTAACCTGCACATCCCTGGGCACTACGGGGACAATTTAGAACGGCCAATCCACCCTAACCTGCACATCCCTGGGCACTACGGGGACAATTTAGCATGGCCAATCCACCCTGACCTGCACATCACTGGGCACTACGGGGACAATATAGTACGGCCAATCCACCCTAACCCGCACATCCCTGAGAACTACGGGACAATTTAGCACGGCCAATCGACCCTAACCCGCACATCCCTGGGCTCTACGGGGACAATTTAGCACGGCCAATCGACCCTAACCCGCACATCCCTGGGCTCTACGGGGACAATTTAGCACGGCCAATCCACCCTAACCCGCACATCCCTGAGAACTACGGGACAATTTAGCACGGCCAATCGACCCTAACCCGCACATCCCTGGGCTCTACGGGGACAATTTAGCACGGCCAATCCACCCTAACCCGCACATTCCTGAGAACTACGGGACAATTTAGCACAGCAAATCGACCCTAACCCGCACATCCCTGGGCTCTACGGGGACAATTTAGCACGGCCAATCCACCCGAACCTGCACATCCCTGGGCACTACGGGGACAATTTAGCACGGCCAATCCACCCGAACCTACACATCCCTGGGCACTACGGGATAATTGAGCACGGCCAATCCACCCTAACCTGCACATCCCTGGGCACTACGGGGACAATTTAGCACGGCCAACCCTCCCTAACCTGCACATCCCTGGGCACTACGGGGACAATATAGCATGGCAAATCCACCCTAACCTGCACATCCCTGGGCACTACGGGACAATTTAGCATGGCCAATCCACCCTAACTTGCACATTCCTAGGCACTACGGGACAATTTAACACAGCCACTCTGCCCTAACCTACACATCCCTGGGCACTACAGGACAATTTAGCACGGCCAATCCACCCTAACCTGCACATCCCTGGGCACTATGGGGACAATTTAGCATGGCCAATCCACCCTAACCTGCACATCCCTAGGCACTACGGGAACAATTTAGCACGGCCAATCCACCCTAACCTGCACATCCCTGGGCACCCAGGGGGACAATTTAGCATGGCCAATCCACCCTAACCTGCACATCCCTGGGCACTACGGGACAATTTAGCACGGCCTATCCACCCTAACCTGCACATCCCTGGGCACTACGGGACAATTTAGCACGGCCAATCCACCCCAACCTGCACAACCCTGGGCACTATGGGGACAGTTTAGCATGGCCAATCCACCCTAACCTGCACATCCCTGGGCACTCGGGGACAATTTAGCACGGCCAATCCACCCTAACCTACACAACCCTGGGTACTATGGGGACAGATTCGCACGGCCAATCCACCCTAACCTGCACATCCCTGGGCACTACGGGGACAATTTAGCACGGCCAATCCACCCTAACCTGCACATCCCTGGGCACTACGGGGACAATTTAGCATGGCCAATCCACCCTGACCTGCACATCACTGGGCACTACGGGGACAATATAGTACGGCCAATCCACCCTAACCCGCACATCCCTGAGAACTACGGGACAATTTAGCACGGCCAAACCACCCTAACCTGCACATCCCTGGACACTACGGGGACAATTTAGCACGGCCAATCCACCCTAACCTGCACATCCCTGGGCACTACGGGACAATTTAGCACGGCCAATCCACCCTAACCTGCACATCCCTGGGCACTACGGGGACAATTTAGCACGGCCAATCCAGCCTAACCTGCACATCCCTGGGCACTACGGGGACAATTTAGCACGGCCAATCCACCCTAACCTGCACATCCCTGGGCACTACGGGGACAATTTAGCACGGCCAATCCAGCCTAACCTGCACATCCCTGGGCACTACGGGGACAATTTAGCACGGCCAATCCACCCTAACCTGCACATCCCTGGGCACTACGGGGACAATTTAGCACGGCCAATCCACCCTAACCTGCACATCCCTGGGCACTACGGGACAATTTCGCACGTCCAATCCACTCTAACCTGCACATCCCTGGGCACTACGGGACAATTTAGCACGGCCACTCTGCCCTAACCTGCACATCCCTGGGCACTACAGGACAATTTAGCACGGCCAATCCACCCTAACCTGCACATCCCTGGGCACTATGGGGACAATTTAGCACGGCCAATCCACCCTAACCTGCACATCCCTAGGCACTACGGGGACAATTTAGCACGGCCAATCCACCCTAACCTGCACATCCCTGGGCACTACGGGGACAATTTAGCACGGCCAATCCACCCTAACCTGCACATCCCTGGGCACTATGGGGACAATTTAGCACGGCCAATCCACCCTAACCTGCACATCCCTGGGCACTATGGGGACAATTTAGCACGGCCATTCCACCTTAACCTGCACATCCCTAGGCACTACGGGACAATTTAGTACGGCCAATCTGCGCTAACCTACACATCCCTGGGCACTACGGGACAATTTAGCATGGCCAATCCACCCTCACCTGCACATCCCTGGGAACTACGGGGACAATTTAGCACGGCCAATCCACCCTAACCTGCACATCCCTGGGCACTACGGGGACAATTTAGCACGGCCAATCCACCCTAACCTGCACATCCCTGGGCACTACGGGGACAATTTAGCACGGCTAATCCACCCTAACCTGCACATCCCTGGGCACTACGGGGGACAATTTAGCACGGCCAATCCACCCTAACCCACACATCCCTAGGCACTACGGGACAATTTAGCAAGGCCAATCCACCCTCACCTGCACATCCCTGCGCACTATGGGGACAATTTAGCACGGCCAATCCACCCTAACCTGCACATCCCTGGGCACTCGGGGAAAGATTAGCATGGCCAATCCACCCTAACCTGCACATCCCTGGGCACTCGGGGACAATTTAGCACGGCCAATCCACCCTCACCTACACATCCCTGGGCACTATGGGGACAGTTTCGCACGGCCAATCCACCCTAACCTGCACATCCCTGAGCACTACGGGGACAATTTAGCACGGCCAATCCACCCTAACCTGCACATCCCTGGGCACTACGGGGACAATTTAGCACGGCCAATCCACCCTAACCTGCACATCCCTGGGCACTACGGGGACAATTTAGCACGGCTAATCCACCCTAACCTACACATCCCTGGGCACTACGGGGGACAATTTAGCACGGCCAATCCACCCTAACCCACACATCCCTAGGCACTACGGGACAATTTAGCAAGGCCAATCCACCCTCACCTGCACATCCCTGCGCACTATGGGGACAATTTAGCACGGCCAATCCACCCTAACCTGCACATCCCTGGGCACTCGGGGAAAGTTTAGCATGGCAAATCCACCCTAACCTGCACATCCCTGGGCACTCGGGGACAATTTAGCACGGCCAATCCACCCTCACCTACACATCCCTGGGCACTATGGGGACAGTTTCGCACGGCCAATCCACCCTAACCTGCACATCCCTGAGCACTACGGGACAATTTAGCACGGCCAATCCACCCTGACCTCCACATCACTGGGCACTACGGAGACAATATAGTACGGCCAATCCACCCTAACCCGCACATCCTTGAGAACTACGGGACAATTTAGCACAGCAAATCGACCCTAACCCGCACATCCCTGGGCTCTACGGGGACAATTTAGCACGGCCAATCCACCCTAATCCGCACATCCTTGAGAACTACGGGACAATTTAGCACAGCATATCGACCATAACCCGCACATTCCTGGGCTCTACGGGGACAATTTAGCACGGCCAATCCACCCTAACCCGCACATCCCTGAGAACTACGGGGACAATTTAGCACGGCCAATCCACCCTAACCTGCACATCCCTGGGCACTACGGGACAATTTAACATGGCCAATCCACCGTAACCTGCACATCCCTCGGCACTACGGGGACAATTTAGCACGGCCAATCCACCCTAACCTGCACATCCGAGGCACTACGGGACAATTTAGCACGGCCAATCCACCCTAACCTACACATCCCTGGGCACTACGGGGACAATTTAGCACGGCCAATCCACCCTAACCTGCACATCCCTAGGCGCTACGGGACAATTTAGCACGGCCAATCCACCCTAACCTGCACATCTCTGGGCACTACGGGGACAATTTAGCACGGCCAGTCCACCCTAACCTGCACATCCCTGGGCACTACAGGACAATTTAGCACGGCCAATCCACCCTAACCTGCACATCCCTGGGCACTACGGGGACAATTTAGCACGGCCAATCCACCCTAACCTGCACATCCCTGGGCACTACGGGGACAACTTAGCACGGCCAATCCACCCTAACCTGTACATCCCTGGGCACTAGGGGACAATTTAGCACGGCCAATCCCACCCTAACCTGCACATCCCTGGGCACTACGGGGACAATTTAGCACGGCCAATCCACCCTAACCTGCACATCTCTGGGCACTACAGGACAATTTAGCACGGCCAATCCACCCTAACCTGCACATCTCTGGGCACTACAGGACAATTTAGCACGGCCAATCCACCCTGACCTGCACATCACTGGGCACTACGGGGACAATTTAGCACGGCCAATCCACCCTAACCTGCACATCCTTGGGCACTAGGGGACAATTTAGCACGGCCAATCCACCCTAACCTGCACATCCCTAGGCACTATGGGGACAGTTTAGCACGCCCAATCCACCCTAACCTGCACATCCCTGGGCACTACAGGACAATTTAGCACGGCCAATCCACCCTAACCTGTACATCCCTGGGCACTACGGGGACAATTTAGCACGGCGAATCCACCCTAACCTGCACATCCCTGGACACTACGGGGACACTTTAGCACGGCCAACCCCACCCTAACCTGCACTTCCCTGGGCAATACGGGGACAATTTAGCACGGCCAATCCACCCTAACCTGCACTTCCCTGGGCAATACGGGGACAATTTAGCACGGCCTATCCACCCTAACCTGCACATCCCTGGGCAATACGGGGACAATTTAGCACGGCCTATCCACCCTAACCTGCACATCCCTGGACACTACGGGGACAATATCGCACGGCCAATCCACCCTAACCTGCACATCCCTGGGCACTACGGGGACAATTTAGCACGGTCAATCCACCCTAACCTGCACATCCCTGGGCACTACGGGGGCAATTTAGCATTGCCAATCCAACCTAACCTGCACATCCCTGGGCACGACGGGGACAATTTAGCACGGCCAATCCACCCTAACCTGCACATCCCTGGGCACTACAGGACAATTTAGCACAGCCAATCCACCCGAACCTGCACATCCCTGGGCACTACGGGGACAATTTAGCACGGCCAATCCACCCGAACCTACACATCCCTGGGCACTACGGGACAATTTAGCACGGCCAATCCACCCTAACCTGCACATCCCTGGGCACTACGGGGACAATTTAGCACGGCCAACCCTCCCTAACCTGCACATCCCTGGGCACTACGGGGACAATATAGCATGGCCAATCCACCCTAACCTGCACATCCCTGGGCACTACGGGACAATTTAGCACGGCCAATCCACCCTAACCTGCACATTCCTTGGCACTACGGGACAATTTAACACGGCCACTCTGCCCTAACCTACACATCCCTGGGCACTACAGGACAATTTAGCACGGCCAATCCACCCTAACCTGCACATCACTGGGCACTATGGGGACAATTTAGCACGGCCAATCCACCCTAACCTGCACATCCCTAGGCACTACGGGAACAATTTAGCACGGCCAATCCACCCTAACCTGCACATCCCTGGGCACCCAGGGGGACAATTTAGCATGGCCAATCCACCCTAACCTGCACATCCCTGGGCACTACGGGACAATTTAGCACGGCCAATCCACCCTAACCTGCACATCCCTGGGCACTACGGGACAATTTAGCACGGCCAATCCACCCCAACCTGCACAACCCTGGGCACTATGGGGACAGTTTAGCATGGCCAATCCACCCTAACCTGCACATCCCTGGGCACTCGGGGACAATTTAGCACGGCCAATCCACCCTAACCTACACAACCCTGGGTACTATGGGGACAGTTTCGCACGGCCAATCCACCCTAACCTGCACATCCCTGGGCACTACGGGGACAATTTAGCACGGCCAATCCACCCTAACCTGCACATCCCTGGGCACTACGGGGACAATTTAGCATGGCCAATCCACCCTGACCTGCACATCACTGGGCACTATGGGGACAATATAGTACGGCTAATCCACCCTAACCCGCACATCCCTGAGAACTACGGGACAATTTAGCACGGCCAATCGACCCTAACCCGCACATCCCTGGGCTCTACGGGGACAATTTAGCACGGCCAATCCACCCTAACCCGCACATTCCTGAGAACTACGGGACAATTTAGCACAGCAAATCGACCCTAACCCGCACATCCCTGGGCTCTACGGGGACAATTTAGCACGGCCAATCCACCCTAACCTGCACATCCCTGGGCACTACGGGGACAATTTAGCACGGCCAAACCACCCTAACCTGCACATCCCTGGGCACTACGGGGACAATTTAGCACGGCCAATCCACCCTAACCTGCACATCCCTGGGCACTACGGGGACAATTTAGCACGGCCAATCCACCCTAACGTGCACATCCCTGGGCACTACGGGGACAATTTAGCACGGCCAATCCACCCTAACCTGCACATCCCTGGGCACTACGGGGACAATTTAGCACGGCCAATCCACCCTAACCTGCACATCCCTGGGCACTACGGGGACAATTTAGCACGGCCAATCCACCCTAACCTGCACATCCCTGGGCACTACGGGACAATTTAGCACGGCCAATCCACCCTAACCTGCACATCCCTGGGCACTACGGGGACAACTTAGCACGGACAATCCACCCTAACCTGCACATCCCTAGGGACTACGGGGACAATTTAGCACGGACAATCCACCCTAACGTGCACATCCCTGGGCACTACGGGGACAATTTAGCACGGCCAATCCACCCTAACCTGCACATCCCTGGGCACTACGGGGACAATTTAGCACGGCCAATCCACCCTAACCTGCACATCCCTGGGCACTACGGGACAATTTAGCACGTCCAATCCACTCTAACCTGCACATCCCTGGGCACTACGGGGACAATTTAGCACGGCCAATCCACCCTAACCTGTACATCCCTGGGCACTACGGGACAATATAGCACGGCCAGTCCACCCTAACCTCCACATCCCTGGGCACTACGGGGACAATTTAGCACGGCCAATCCACCCTAACCTGCACATCCCTGGGCACTACGGGTCAATTTAGCACGGCCAATCCACCCTAACCTGTACATTCCCGGGCACTACGGGGACAATTTAGCACGGCCAATCCACCCTAACCCGCACACCCCTGGGCACTATGGGACAATTTAGCACGGCCAATCCACCCTAACCTGCACATCCCTGGGCACTACGGGGACAATTTAGCACGGCCAACCCTCCCTAACCTGCACATCCCTGGGCACTACGGGGACAATATAGCATGGCCAATCCACCCTAACCTGCACATCCCTGGGCACTACGGGACAATTTAGCATGGCCAATCCACCCTAACCTGCACATTCCTAGGCACTACGGGACAATTTAACACGGCCACTCTGCCCTAACCTACACATCCCTGGGCACTACAGGACAATTTAGCACGGCCAATCCACCCTAACCTGCACATCACTGGGCACTATGGGGACAATTTAGCACGGCCAATCCACCCTAACCTGCACATCTCTCGGCACTACGGGAACAATTTAGCACGGCCAATCCACCCTAACCTGCACATCCCTGGGCACCCAGGGGGACAATTTAGCATGGCCAATCCACCCTAACCTGCACATCCCTGGGCACTACGGGACAATTTAGCACGGCCAATCCACCCTAACCTGCACATCCCTGGGCACTACGGGACAATTTAGCACGGCCAATCCACCCCAACCTGCACAACCCTGGGCACTATGGGGACAGTTTAGCATGGCCAATCCACCCTAACCTGCACATCCCTGGGCACTCGGGGACAATTTAGCACGGCCAATCCACCCTAACCTACACAACCCTGGGTACTATGGGGACAGTTTCGCACGGCCAATCCACCCTAACCTGCACATCCCTGGGCACTACGGGGACAATTTAGCACGGCCAATCCACCCTAACCTGCACATCCCTGGGCACTACGGGGACAATTCAGCATGGCCAATCCACCCTGACCTGCACATCACTGGGCACTACGGGGACAATATAGTACGGCCAATCCACCCTAACCCGCACATCCCTGAGAACTACGGGACAATTTAGCACGGCCAATCGACCCTAACCCGCACATCCCTGGGCTCTACGGGGACAATTTAGCACGGCCAATCCACCCTAACCCGCACATTCCTGAGAACTACGGGACAATTTAGCACAGCAAATCGACCCTAACCCGCACATCCCTGGGCTCTACGGGGACAATTTAGCACGGCCAATCCACCCTAACCTGCACATCCCTGGGCACTACGGGGACAATTTAGCACGGCCAAACCACCCTAACCTGCACATCCCTGGACACTACGGGGACAATTTAGCACGGCCAATCCACCCTAACCTGCACATCCCTGGGCACTACGGGACAATTTAGCACGGCCAATCCACCCTAACCTGCACATCCCTGGGCACTACGGGGACAATTTAGCACGGCCAATCCACCCTAACCTGCACATCCCTGGGCACTACGGGGACAATTTAGCACGGCCAATCCACCCTAACGTGCACATCCCTGGGCACTACGGGGACAATTTAGCACGGCCAATCCACCCTAACCTGCACATCCCTGGGCACTACTGGGACAATTTAGCACGGCCAATCCACCCTAACCTGCACATCCCTGGGCACTACGGGGACAATTTAGCACGGCCAATCCACCCTAACCTGCACATCCCTGGGCACTACGGGACAATTTAGCACGGCCAATCCACCCTAACCTGCACATCCCTGGGCACTACGGGGACAACTTAGCACGGACAATCCACCCTAACGTGCACATCCCTGGGCACTACGGGGACAATTTAGCACGGCCAATCCACCCTAACGTGCACATCCCTGGGCACTACGGGGACAATTTAGCACGGCCAATCCACCCTAACCTGCACATCCCTGGGCACTACGGGGACAATTTAGCACGGCCAATCCACCCTAACCTGCACATCCCTGGGCACTACGGGGACAATTTAGCACGGCTAATCCACCCTAACCTGCACATCCCTGGGCACTACGGGGGACAATTTAGCATGGCCAATCCACCCTAACCCACACATCCCTAGGCACTACGGGACAATTTAGCAAGGCCAATCCACCCTCACCTGCACATCCCTGCGCACTATGGGGACAGTTTAGCATGGCCAATCCACCCTAACCTGCACATCCCTGGGCACTCGCGGACAGTTTAGCACGGCCAATCCACCCTCACCTGCACATCCCTGCGCACTATGGGGACAATTTAGCACGGCCAATCCACCCTAACCTGCACATCCCTGGGCACTCGGGGACAATTTAGCACGGCCAATCCACCCTCACCTACACATCCCTGGGCACTATGGGGACAGTTTCGCACGGCCAATCCACCCTAACCTGCACATCCCTGAGCACTACGGGACAATTTAGCACGGCCAATCCACCCTGACCTCCACATCACTGGGCACTACGGAGACAATATAGTACGGCCAATCCACCCTAACCCGCACATCCCTGAGAACTACGGGACAATTTAGCACAGCAAATCGACCCTAACCCGCACATCCCTGGGCTCTACGGGGACAATTTAGCACGGCCAATCCACCCTAACCTGCACATCCCTGAGAACTACAGGACAATTTAGCACAGCATATCGACCCTAACCCGCACATTCCTGGGCTCTACGGGGACAATTTAGCACGGCCAATCCACCCTAACCTGCACATACGAGGCACTACGGGACAATTTAGCACGGCCAATCCACCCTAACCTACACATCCCTGGGCACTATGGGGACAATTTAGCACGGCCAATCCACCCTAACCTGCACATCCCTAGGCGCTACGGGACAATTTAGCACGGCCAATCCACCCTAACCTGCACATCTCTGAGCACTACGGGGACAATTTAGCATGGCCAGTCCACCCTAACCTGCACATCCCTGGGCACTACAGGACAATTTAGCATGGCCAATCCACCCTAACCTGCACATCCCTGGGCACTCGGGGACAATTTAGCACGGCCAATCCACCCTAACCTACACAACCCTGGGTACTATGGGGACAGTTTCGCACGGCCAATCCACCCTAACCTGCACATCCCTGGGCACTACGGGGACAATTTAGCACGGCCAATCCACCCTAACCTGCACATCCCTGGGCACTACGGGGACAATTTAGCATGGCCAATCCACCCTGACCTGCACATCACTGGGCACTATGGGGACAATATAGTACGGCTAATCCACCCTAACCCGCACATCCCTGAGAACTACGGGACAATTTAGCACGGCCAATCGACCCTAACCCGCACATCCCTGGGCTCTACGGGGACAATTTAGCACGGCCAATCCACCCTAACCCGCACATTCCTGAGAACTACGGGACAATTTAGCACAGCAAATCGACCCTAACCCGCACATCCCTGGGCTCTACGGGGACAATTTAGCACGGCCAATCCACCCTAACCTGCACATCCCTGGGCACTACGGGGACAATTTAGCACGGCCAAACCACCCTAACCTGCACATCCCTGGGCACTACGGGGACAATTTAGCACGGCCAATCCACCCTAACCTGCACATCCCTGGGCACTACGGGGACAATTTAGCACGGCCAATCCACCCTAACGTGCACATCCCTGGGCACTACGGGGACAATTTAGCACGGCCAATCCACCCTAACCTGCACATCCCTGGGCACTACGGGGACAATTTAGCACGGCCAATCCACCCTAACCTGCACATCCCTGGGCACTACGGGGACAATTTAGCACGGCCAATCCACCCTAACCTGCACATCCCTGGGCACTCGGGGACAATTTAGCACGGCCAATCCACCCTCACCTACACATCCCTGGGCACTATGGGGACAGTTTCGCACGGCCAATCCACCCTAACCTGCACATCCCTGAGCACTACGGGACAATTTAGCACGGCCAATCCACCCTGACCTCCACATCACTGGGCACTACGGAGACAATATAGTACGGCCAATCCACCCTAACCCGCACATCCCTGAGAACTACGGGACAATTTAGCACAGCAAATCGACCCTAACCCGCACATCCCTGGGCTCTACGGGGACAATTTAGCACGGCCAATCCACCCTAACCTGCACATCCCTGAGAACTACAGGACAATTTAGCACAGCATATCGACCCTAACCCGCACATTCCTGGGCTCTACGGGGACAATTTAGCACGGCCAATCCACCCTAACCTGCACATACGAGGCACTACGGGACAATTTAGCACGGCCAATCCACCCTAACCTACACATCCCTGGGCACTATGGGGACAATTTAGCACGGCCAATCCACCCTAACCTGCACATCCCTAGGCGCTACGGGACAATTTAGCACGGCCAATCCACCCTAACCTGCACATCTCTGAGCACTACGGGGACAATTTAGCATGGCCAGTCCACCCTAACCTGCACATCCCTGGGCACTACAGGACAATTTAGCATGGCCAATCCACCCTAACCTGCACATCCCTGGGCACTCGGGGACAATTTAGCACGGCCAATCCACCCTAACCTACACAACCCTGGGTACTATGGGGACAGTTTCGCACGGCCAATCCACCCTAACCTGCACATCCCTGGGCACTACGGGGACAATTTAGCACGGCCAATCCACCCTAACCTGCACATCCCTGGGCACTACGGGGACAATTTAGCATGGCCAATCCACCCTGACCTGCACATCACTGGGCACTATGGGGACAATATAGTACGGCTAATCCACCCTAACCCGCACATCCCTGAGAACTACGGGACAATTTAGCACGGCCAATCGACCCTAACCCGCACATCCCTGGGCTCTACGGGGACAATTTAGCACGGCCAATCCACCCTAACCCGCACATTCCTGAGAACTACGGGACAATTTAGCACAGCAAATCGACCCTAACCCGCACATCCCTGGGCTCTACGGGGACAATTTAGCACGGCCAATCCACCCTAACCTGCACATCCCTGGGCACTACGGGGACAATTTAGCACGGCCAAACCACCCTAACCTGCACATCCCTGGGCACTACGGGGACAATTTAGCACGGCCAATCCACCCTAACCTGCACATCCCTGGGCACTACGGGGACAATTTAGCACGGCCAATCCACCCTAACGTGCACATCCCTGGGCACTACCGTGACAATTTAGCACGGCCAATCCACCCTAACCTGCACATCCCTGGGCACTACGGGGACAATTTAGCACGGCCAATCCACCCTAACCTGCACATCCCTGGGCACTACGGGGACAATTTAGCACGGCCAATCCACCCTAACCTGCACATCCCTGGGCACTACGGGACAATTTAGCACGGCCAATCCACCCTAACCTGCACATCCCTGGGCACTACGGGGACAACTTAGCACGGACAATCCACCCTAACCTGCACATCCCTAGGGACTACGGGGACAATTTAGCACGGACAATCCACCCTAACGTGCACATCCCTGGGCACTACGGGGACAATTTAGCACGGCCAATCCACCCTAACCTGCACATCCCTGGGCACTACGGGGACAATTTAGCACGGCCAATCCACCCTAACCTGCACATCCCTGGGCACTACGGGACAATTTAGCACGTCCAATCCACTCTAACCTGCACATCCCTGGGCACTACGGGGACAATTTAGCACGGCCAATCCACCCTAACCTGTACATCCCTGGGCACTACGGGACAATATAGCACGGCCAGTCCACCCTAACCTCCACATCCCTGGGCACTACGGGGACAATTTAGCACGGCCAATCCACCCTAACCTGCACATCCCTGGGCACTACGGGTCAATTTAGCACGGCCAATCCACCCTAACCTGTACATTCCCGGGCACTACGGGGACAATTTAGCACGGCCAATCCACCCTAACCCGCACACCCCTGGGCACTATGGGACAATTTAGCACGGCCAATCCACCCTAACCTGCACATCCCTGGGCACTACGGGGACAATTTAGCACGGCCAACCCTCCCTAACCTGCACATCCCTGGGCACTACGGGGACAATATAGCATGGCCAATCCACCCTAACCTGCACATCCCTGGGCACTACGGGACAATTTAGCATGGCCAATCCACCCTAACCTGCACATTCCTAGGCACTACGGGACAATTTAACACGGCCACTCTGCCCTAACCTACACATCCCTGGGCACTACAGGACAATTTAGCACGGCCAATCCACCCTAACCTGCACATCACTGGGCACTATGGGGACAATTTAGCACGGCCAATCCACCCTAACCTGCACATCTCTCGGCACTACGGGAACAATTTAGCACGGCCAATCCACCCTAACCTGCACATCCCTGGGCACCCAGGGGGACAATTTAGCATGGCCAATCCACCCTAACCTGCACATCCCTGGGCACTACGGGACAATTTAGCACGGCCAATCCACCCTAACCTGCACATCCCTGGGCACTACGGGACAATTTAGCACGGCCAATCCACCCCAACCTGCACAACCCTGGGCACTATGGGGACAGTTTAGCATGGCCAATCCACCCTAACCTGCACATCCCTGGGCACTCGGGGACAATTTAGCACGGCCAATCCACCCTAACCTACACAACCCTGGGTACTATGGGGACAGTTTCGCACGGCCAATCCACCCTAACCTGCACATCCCTGGGCACTACGGGGACAATTTAGCACGGCCAATCCACCCTAACCTGCACATCCCTGGGCACTACGGGGACAATTCAGCATGGCCAATCCACCCTGACCTGCACATCACTGGGCACTACGGGGACAATATAGTACGGCCAATCCACCCTAACCCGCACATCCCTGAGAACTACGGGACAATTTAGCACGGCCAATCGACCCTAACCCGCACATCCCTGGGCTCTACGGGGACAATTTAGCACGGCCAATCCACCCTAACCCGCACATTCCTGAGAACTACGGGACAATTTAGCACAGCAAATCGACCCTAACCCGCACATCCCTGGGCTCTACGGGGACAATTTAGCACGGCCAATCCACCCTAACCTGCACATCCCTGGGCACTACGGGGACAATTTAGCACGGCCAAACCACCCTAACCTGCACATCCCTGGACACTACGGGGACAATTTAGCACGGCCAATCCACCCTAACCTGCACATCCCTGGGCACTACGGGACAATTTAGCACGGCCAATCCACCCTAACCTGCACATCCCTGGGCACTACGGGGACAATTTAGCACGGCCAATCCACCCTAACCTGCACATCCCTGGGCACTACGGGGACAATTTAGCACGGCCAATCCACCCTAACGTGCACATCCCTGGGCACTACGGGGACAATTTAGCACGGCCAATCCACCCTAACCTGCACATCCCTGGGCACTACTGGGACAATTTAGCACGGCCAATCCACCCTAACCTGCACATCCCTGGGCACTACGGGGACAATTTAGCACGGCCAATCCACCCTAACCTGCACATCCCTGGGCACTACGGGACAATTTAGCACGGCCAATCCACCCTAACCTGCACATCCCTGGGCACTACGGGGACAACTTAGCACGGACAATCCACCCTAACGTGCACATCCCTGGGCACTACGGGGACAATTTAGCACGGCCAATCCACCCTAACGTGCACATCCCTGGGCACTACGGGGACAATTTAGCACGGCCAATCCACCCTAACCTGCACATCCCTGGGCACTACGGGGACAATTTAGCACGGCCAATCCACCCTAACCTGCACATCCCTGGGCACTACGGGGACAATTTAGCACGGCTAATCCACCCTAACCTGCACATCCCTGGGCACTACGGGGGACAATTTAGCATGGCCAATCCACCCTAACCCACACATCCCTAGGCACTACGGGACAATTTAGCAAGGCCAATCCACCCTCACCTGCACATCCCTGCGCACTATGGGGACAGTTTAGCATGGCCAATCCACCCTAACCTGCACATCCCTGGGCACTCGCGGACAGTTTAGCACGGCCAATCCACCCTCACCTGCACATCCCTGCGCACTATGGGGACAATTTAGCACGGCCAATCCACCCTAACCTGCACATCCCTGGGCACTCGGGGACAATTTAGCACGGCCAATCCACCCTCACCTACACATCCCTGGGCACTATGGGGACAGTTTCGCACGGCCAATCCACCCTAACCTGCACATCCCTGAGCACTACGGGACAATTTAGCACGGCCAATCCACCCTGACCTCCACATCACTGGGCACTACGGAGACAATATAGTACGGCCAATCCACCCTAACCCGCACATCCCTGAGAACTACGGGACAATTTAGCACAGCAAATCGACCCTAACCCGCACATCCCTGGGCTCTACGGGGACAATTTAGCACGGCCAATCCACCCTAACCTGCACATCCCTGAGAACTACAGGACAATTTAGCACAGCATATCGACCCTAACCCGCACATTCCTGGGCTCTACGGGGACAATTTAGCACGGCCAATCCACCCTAACCTGCACATACGAGGCACTACGGGACAATTTAGCACGGCCAATCCACCCTAACCTACACATCCCTGGGCACTATGGGGACAATTTAGCACGGCCAATCCACCCTAACCTGCACATCCCTAGGCGCAACGGGACAATTTAGCACGGCCAATCCACCCTAACCTGCACATCTCTGAGCACTACGGGGACAATTTAGCATGGCCAGTCCACCCTAACCTGCACATCCCTGGGCACTACAGGACAATTTAGCACGGCCAATCCACCCTAACCTGCACATCCCTGGGCACTACGGGGACAATTTAGCACGGCCAATCCACCCTAACCTGCACATCCCTGGGCACTACGGGGACAATTTAGCACGGCCAATCCACCCTAACCTGTACATCCCTGGGCACTAGGGGACGATTTAGCACGGCCAATCCCACCCTAACCTGCACATCCCTGGGCACTACGGGGGCAATTTAGCACGGCCAATCCACCCTAACCTGCACATCTCTGGGCACTACAGGACAATTTAGCACGGCCAATCCACCCTAACCTGCACATCCCTGGGCACTACGGGACAATTTAGCACGGCCAATCCACCCTAACCTGCACATCTCTGGGCACTACAGGACAATTTAGCACGGCCAATCCACCCTGACCTGCACATCACTGGGCACTACGGGGACAATTTAGCACGGCCAATCCACCCTGACCTGCACATCCGTGGGCACTGCGGGGAGAATTTAGCATGGCCAATCCACCCTAACCTAAACATTCCTGGGCCCTACGGGGGCAATTTAGCACGGCCAATCCACCCTAACCTGCACATCCTTGGGCACTAGGGGACAATTTAGCACGGCCAATCCACCCTAACCTGCACATCCCTAGGCACTATGGGGACAGTTTAGCACGCCCAATCCACCCTAACCTGCACATCCCTGGGCACTACAGGACAATTTAGCACGGCCAATCCACCCTAACCTGTACATCCCTGGGCACTACGGGGACAATTTAGCACGGCCAATCCACCCTAACCTGCACATCCCTGGACACTACGGGGACAATTTAGCACGGCCAACCCCACCCTAACCTGCACTTCCCTGGGCAATACGGGGACAATTTAGCACGGCCCATCCACCCTAACCTGCACTACGGGGACAATATAGCACGGCCAATCCACCCTAACCTGCACATCCCTGGGCACTACGGGGACAATTTAGCACGGTCAATCCACCCTAACCTGCACATCCCTGGGCACTACGGGGGCAATTTAGCATTGCCAATCCACCCTAACCTGCACATCCCTGGGCACTACGGGGACAATTTAGCACGGCCAATCCGCCCTAACCTGCACATCCCTGGGCACTACGGGGACAATTTAGCACGGCCAATCCACCCTAACCTGCACATCCCTGGGCACGACGGGGACAATTTAGCACGGCCAATCCACCCGAACCTACACATCCCTGGGCACTACGGGCACAATTTAGCACGGCCAATCCACCCTAACCTGCACATCCCTGGGCACTACGGGGACAATTTAGCACGGCCAATCCACCCTAACCTGTACATCCCTGGGCACTAGGGGACGATTTAGCACGGCCAATCCCACCCTAACCTGCACATCCCTGGGCACTACGGGGGCAATTTAGCACGGCCAATCCACCCTAACCTGCACATCCCTGGGCACTACAGGACAATTTAGCACGGCCAATCCACCCTAACCCGCACATCCCTGGGCACTACGGGACAATTTAGCACGGCCAATCCACCCTGACCTGCACTTCACTGGGCACTACGGGGACAATTTAGCACGGCCAATCCACCCTGACCTGCACATCCGTGGGCACTGCGGGGAGAATTTAGCACGGCCAATCCACCCTAACCTAAACATTCCTGGGCACTACGGGGGCAATTTAGCACGGCCAATCCACCCTAACCTGCACATCCTTGGGCACTAGGGGACAATTTAGCACGGCCAATCCACCCTAACCTGCACATCCCTAGGCACTATGGGGACAGTTTAGCACGGCCAATCCACCCTAACCTGCACATCCCTGGGCACTACGGGACAATTTAGCACGGCCAATCCACCCTAACCTGCACATCCCTGGGCACTACGGGGACAATTTAGCACGGCCAATCCACCATAACCTGCACATCCCTGGGCACTACGGGGACAATTTAGCACGGCCAATCCACCCTAACGTGCACATCCCTGGGCACTACGGGGACAATTTAGCACGGCCAATCCACCCTAACGTGCACATCCCTGGGCACTACGGGGACAATTTAGCACGGCCAATCCACCCTAACCTGCACATCCCTGGGCACTACGGGGACAATTTAGCACGGCCAATCCACCCTAACCTGCACATCCCTGGGCACTACGGGACAATTTCGCACGTCCAATCCACTCTAACCTGCACATCCCTGGGCACTACGGGACAATTTAGCACGGCCACTCTGCCCTAACCTGCACATCCCTGGGCACTACAGGACAATTTAGCACGGCCAATCCACCCTAACCTGCACATCCCTGGGCACTATGGGGACAATTTAGCACGGCCAATCCACCCTAACCTGCACATCCCTAGGCACTACGGGACAATTTAGCACGGCCAATTCACCCTAACCTGCACATCCCTGGGCACTATGGGGACAATTTAGCACGGCCATTCCACCCTAACCTGCACATCCCTGGGCACTACGGGGACAATTTAGCACGGCCAATCCACCCTAACCTGCACATCCCTGGGCACTACGGGGACAATTTAGCACGGCCAATCCACCCTAACCTGCACATCTCTGGGCACTACGGGGTCAATTTAGCACGGCTAATCCACCCTAACCTGCACATCCCTGGGCACTACGGGGACAATTTAGCACGGCCAATCCACCCTAACCTGCACATCCCAGGGCACTACGGGGACAATTTAGCACGGCCAATCCACCCTAACCTACACATCCCTGGGCACTACGGGACAATTTTGCACGGCTAATCCACCCTAACCTGCACATCACTGGGCACTACGGGGGACAATTTAGCACGGCCAATCCACCCTAACCCACACATCCCTAGGCACTACGGGACAATTTAGCACGGCCAATCCACCCAAACCCGCACATCCCTGGGCACTACGGGCCAATTTAGCACCGCCAATCCACCCTAACCTGCACATCCCTGGGCACTACGGGGACAATTTAGCACGGCCAATCCACCCTAACCTGCAAATCCCGGGGCACTACGGGGACAATTTAGCACGGCCAATCCACCCTAACCCGCACATCCCTGGGCACTACGGGGACAATTTCGCATGGCCAATCCACCCTAACCTGCACATCCCTGGGCACTACAGGGACAATTTAGCATGGCCAATCCACCCTAACCTGCACATCCTTGGGCACTACGGGGACAATTTAGCATGGCCAATCCGCCCTAACCTGCACATCCCTGGGCACTACGGGGACAATTTAGCACGGCCAATCCACCCTAACCTGCACATCCCTGGGCACGACGGGGACAATTTAGCACGGCCAATCCACCCTAACCTGCACATCCCTGGGCACTACAGGACAATTTAGCACGGCCAATCCACCCGAACCTACACATCCCTGGGCACTACGGGACAATTTAGCACGGCCAATCCACCCTAACCTACACATCCCTGGGCACTACGGGACAATTTAGCACGGCCAATCCACCCTAACCTGCACATCCCTGGGCACTACAGGACAATTTAGCACGGCCAATCCACCCGAACCTACACATTCCTGGGCACTACGGGACAATTTAGCACGGCCAATCCACCCGAACCTGCACATCCCTGGGCACTACGGGGACAATTTAGCACGGCCAATCCACCCGAACCTACACATCCCTGGGCACTACGGGATAATTGAGCACGGCCAATCCACCCTAACCTGCACATCCCTGGGCACTACGGGGACAATTTAGCACGGCCAACCCTCCCTAACCTGCACATCCCTGGGCACTACGGGGACAATATAGCATGGCAAATCCACCCTAACCTGCACATCCCTGGGCACTACGGGACAATTTAGCATGGCCAATCCACCCTAACCTGCACATTCCTAGGCACTACGGGACAATTTAACACAGCCACTCTGCCCTAACCTACACATCCCTGGGCACTACAGGACAATTTAGCACGGCCAATCCACCCTAACCTGCACATCACTGGGCACTATGGGGACAATTTAGCATGGCCAATCCACCCTAACCTGCACATCCCTAGGCACTACGGGAACAATTTAGCACGGCCAATCCACCCTAACCTGCACATCCCTGGGCACCCAGGGGGACAATTTAGCATGGCCAATCCACCCTAACCTGCACATCCCTGGGCACTACGGGACAATTTAGCACGGCCAATCCACCCTAACCTGCACATCCCTGGGCACTACGGGACAATTTAGCACGGCCAATCCACCCCAACCTGCACAACCCTGGGCACTATGGGGACAGTTTAGCATGGCCAATCCACCCTAACCTGCACATCCCTGGGCACTCGGGGACAATTTAGCACGGCCAATCCACCCTAACCTACACAACCCTGGGTACTATGGGGACAGATTCGCACGGCCAATCCACCCTAACCTGCACATCCCTGGGCACTACGGGGACAATTTAGCACGGCCAATCCACCCTAACCTGCACATCCCTGGGCACTACGGGGACAATTTAGCATGGCCAATCCACCCTGACCTGCACATCACTGGGCACTACGGGGACAATATAGTACGGCCAATCCACCCTAACCCGCACATCCCTGAGAACTACGGGACAATTTAGCACGGCCAAACCACCCTAACCTGCACATCCCTGGACACTACGGGGACAATTTAGCACGGCCAATCCACCCTAACCTGCACATCCCTGGGCACTACGGGACAATTTAGCACGGCCAATCCACCCTAACCTGCACATCCCTGGGCACTACGGGGACAATTTAGCACGGCCAATCCAGCCTAACCTGCACATCCCTGGGCACAACGGGACAATTTAGCACGACCAATCCAGCCTAACCTGCACATCCCTGGGCACTACGGGGACAATTTAGCACGGCCAATCCACCCTAACCTGCACATCCCTGGGCACTACGGGGACAATTTAGCACGGCCAATCCACCCTAACCTGCACATCCCTGGGCACTACGGGACAATTTCGCACGTCCAATCCACTCTAACCTGCACATCCCTGGGCACTACGGGACAATTTAGCACGGCCACTCTGCCCTAACCTGCACATCCCTGGGCACTACAGGACAATTTAGCACGGCCAATCCACCCTAACCTGCACATCCCTGGGCACTATGGGGACAATTTAGCACGGCCAATCCACCCTAACCTGCACATCCCTAGGCACTACGGGGACAATTTAGCACGGCCAATCCACCCTAACCTGCACATCCCTGGGCACTACGGGGACAATTTAGCACGGCCAATCCACCCTAACCTGCACATCCCTGGGCACTATGGGGACAATTTAGCACGGCCAATCCACCCTAACCTGCACATCCCTGGGCACTATGGGGACAATTTAGCACGGCCATTCCACCTTAACCTGCACATCCCTAGGCACTACGGGACAATTTAGTACGGCCAATCTGCGCTAACCTACACATCCCTGGGCACTACGGGACAATTTAGCATGGCCAATCCACCCTCACCTGCACATCCCTGGGAACTACGGGGACAATTTAGCACGGCCAATCCACCCTAACCTGCACATCCCTGGGCACTACGGGGACAATTTAGCACGGCCAATCCACCCTAACCTGCACATCCCTGGGCACTACGGGGACAATTTAGCACGGCTAATCCACCCTAACCTGCACATCCCTGGGCACTACGGGGGACAATTTAGCACGGCCAATCCACCCTAACCCACACATCCCTAGGCACTACGGGACAATTTAGCAAGGCCAATCCACCCTAACCTGCACATCCCTGCGCACTATGGGGACAATTTAGCACGGCCAATCCACCCTAACCTGCACATCCCTGGGCACTCGGGGAAAGATTAGCATGGCCAATCCACCCTAACCTGCACATCCCTGGGCACTCGGGGACAATTTAGCACGGCCAATCCACCCTCACCTACACATGCCTGGGCACTATGGGGACAGTTTCGCACGGCCAATCCACCCTAACCTGCACATCCCTGAGCACTACGGGACAATTTAGCACGGCCAATCCACCCTGACCTCCACATCACTGGGCACTACGGAGACAATATAGTACGGCCAATCCACCCTAACCCGCACATCCCTGAGAACTACGGGACAATTTAGCACAGCAAATCGACCCTAACCCGCACATCCCTGGGCTCTACGGGGACAATTTAGCACGGCCAATCCACCCTAACCTGCACATCCCTGAGAACTACAGGACAATTTAGCACAGCATATCGACCATAACCCGCACATTCCTGGGCTCTACGGGGACAATTTAGCACGGCCAATCCACCCTAACCCGCACATCCCTGAGAACTACGGGGACAATTTAGCACGGCCAATCCACCCTAACCTGCACATCCCTGGGCACTACGGGACAATTTAACATGGCCAATCCACCCTAACCTGCACATCCCTCGGCACTACGGGGACAATTTAGCACGGCCAATCCACCCTAACCTGCACATCCGAGGCACTACGGGACAATTTAGCACGGCCAATCCACCCTAACCTACACATCCCTGGGCACTACGGGGACAATTTAGCACGGCCAATCCACCCTAACCTGCACATCTCTGGGCACTACGGGGACAATTTAGCACGGCCAGTCCACCCTAACCTGCACATCCCTGGGCACTACAGGACAATTTAGCACGGCCAATCCACCCTAACCTGCACATCCCTGGGCACTACGGGGACAATTTAGCACGGCCAATCCACCCTAACCTGCACATCCCTGGGCACTACGGGGACAACTTAGCACGGCCAATCCACCCTAACCTGTACATCCCTGGGCACTAGGGGACAATTTAGCACGGCCAATCCCACCCTCACCTGCACATCCGTGGGCACTACGGGGACAATTTAGCACGGCCAATCCACCCTAACCTGCACATCTCTGGGCACTACAGGACAATTTAGCACGGCCAATCCACCCTGACCTGCACATCACTGGGCACTACGGGGACAATTTAGCACGGCCAATCCACCCTGACCTGCACATCCGTGGGCACTGCGGGGAGAATTTAGCACGGCCAATCCACCCTAACCTAAACATCCCTGGGCACTACGGGGGCAATTTAGCATGGCCAATCCACCCTAACCTGCACATCCTTGGGCACTAGGGGACAATTTAGCACGGCCAATCCACCCTAACCTGCACATCCCTAGGCACTATGGGGACAGTTTAGCACGCCCAATCCACCCTAACCTGCACATCCCTGGGCACTACAGGACAATCTAGGACGGCCAATCCACCCTAACCTGCACATCCCTGGACACTACGGGGACACTTTCGCACGGCCAACCCCACCCTAACCTGCACATCCCTGGACACTACGGGGACAATAAAGCACGGCCAATCCACCCTAACCTGCACATCCCTGGGCACTACGGGGACAATTTAGCACGGTCAATCCACCCTAACCTGCACATCCCTGGGCACTACGGGGGCAATTTAGCATTGCCAATCCAACCTAACCTGCACATCCCTGGGCACTACGGGGACAATTTAGCACGGCCAATCCGCCCTAACCTGCACATCCCTGGACACTACGGGGACACTTTAGCACGGCCAACCCCACCCTAACCTGCACTTCCCTGGGCAATACGGGGACAATTTAGCACGGCCCATCCACCCTAACCTGCACATCCCTGGACACTACGGGGACAATATAGCACGGCCAATCCACCCTAACCTGCACATCCCTGGGCACTACGGGGACAATTTAGCACGGTCAATCCACCCTAACCTGCACATCCCTGGGCACTACGGGGGCAATTTAGCATTGCCAATCCAACCTAACCTGCACATCCCTGGGCACTACGGGGACAATTTAGCACGGCCAATCCACCCTAACCCGCACATCCCTGAGAACTACGGGACAATTTAGCACAGCAAATCGACCCTAACCCGCACATCCCTGGGCTCTACGGGGACAATTTAGCACGGCCAATCCACCCTAACCTGCACATCCCTGAGAACTACAGGACAATTTAGCACAGCATATCGACCATAACCCGCACATTCCTGGGCTCTACGGGGACAATTTAGCACGGCCAATCCACCCTAACCCGCACATCCCTGAGAACTACGGGGACAATTTAGCACGGCCAATCCACCCTAACCTGCACATCCCTGGGCACTACGGGACAATTTAACATGGCCAATCCACCCTAACCTGCACATCCCTCGGCACTACGGGGACAATTTAGCACGGCCAATCCACCCTAACCTACACATCCGAGGCACTACGGGACAATTTAGCACGGCCAATCCACCCTAACCTACACATCCCTGGGCACTACGGGGACAATTTAGCACGGCCAATCCACCCTAACCTGCACATCCCTAGGCGCTACGGGACAATTTAGCACGGCCAATCCACCCTAACCTGCACATCTCTGGGCACTACGGGGACAATTTAGCACGGCCAGTCCACCCTAACCTGCACATCCCTGGGCACTACAGGACAATTTAGCACGGCCAATCCACCCTAACCTGCACATCCCTGGGCACTACGGGGACAATTTAGCACGGCCAATCCACCCTAACCTGCACATCCCTGGGCACTACGGGGACAACTTAGCACGGCCAATCCACCCTAACCTGTACATCCCTGGGCACTAGGGGACAATTTAGCACGGCCAATCCCACCCTAACCTGCACATCCCTGGGCACTACGGGGACAATTTAGCACGGCCAATCCACCCTAACCTGCACATCTCTGGGCACTACAGGACAATTTAGCACGGCCAATCCACCCTAACCTGCACATCTCTGGGCACTACAGGACAATTTAGCACGGCCAATCCACCCTGACCTGCACATCACTGGGCACTACGGGGACAATTTAGCACGGCCAATCCACCCTGACCTGCACATCCGTGGGCACTGCGGGGAGAATTTAGCACGGCCAATCCACCCTAACCTAAACATCCCTGGGCACTACGGGGGCAATTTAGCATGGCCAATCCACCCTAACCTGCACATCCTTGGGCACTAGGGGACAATTTAGCACGGCCAATCCACCCTAACCTGCACATCCCTAGGCACTATGGGGACAGTTTAGCACGCCCAATCCACCCTAACCTGCACATCCCTGGGCACTACAGGACAATTTAGCACGGCCAATCCACCCTAACCTGTACATCCCTGGGCACTACGGGGACAATTTAGCACGGCCAATCCACCCTAACCTGCACATCCCTGGACACTACGGGGACACTTTAGCACGGCCAATCCCACCCTAACCTGCACTTCCCTGGGCAATACGGGGACAATTTAGCACGGCCCATCCACCCTAACCTGCACATCCCTGGACACTACGGGGACAATATAGCACGGCCAATCCACCCTAACCTGCACATCCCTGGGCACTACGGGGACAATTTAGCACGGTCAATCCACCCTAACCTGCACATCCCTGGGCACTACGGGGGCAATTTAGCATTGCCAATCCAACCTAACCTGCACATCCCTGGGCACTACGGGGACAATTTAGCACGGCCAATCCGCCCTAACCTGCACATCCCTGGGCACTACGGGGACAATTTAGCACGGCCAATCCGCCCTAACCTGCACATCCCTGGGCACTACGGGGACAATTTAGCATTGCCAATCCAACCTAACCTGCACATCCCTGGGCACTACGGGGACAATTTAGCACGGCCAACCCTCCCTAACCTGCACATCCCTGGGCACTACGGGACAATTTAGCACGGCCAATCCACCCTAACCTGCACATCCCTGGGCTCTACGGGGACAATTTAGCACGGCCAACCCTCCCTAACCTGCACATCCCTGGGCACTACGGGGACAATATAGCATGGCCAATCCACCCTAACCTGCACATTCCTAGGCACTACGGGACAATTTAACACGGCCACTCTGCCCTAACCTACACATCCCTGGGCACTACAGGACAATTTAGCACGGCCAATCCACCCTAACCTGCACATCACTGGGCACTATGGGGACAATTTAGCACGGCCAATCCACCCTAACCTGCACATCCCTAGGCACTACGGGAACAATTTAGCACGGCCAATCCACCCTAACCTGCACATCCCTGGGCACCCAGGGGGACAATTTAGCATGGCCAATCCACCCTAACCTGCACATCCCTGGGCACTACGGGACAATTTAGCACGGCCAATCCACCCCAACCTGCACAACCCTGGGCACTATGGGGACAGTTTAGCATGGCCAATCCACCCTAACCTGCACATCCCTGGGCACTCGGGGACAATTTAGCACGGCCAATCCACCCTAACCTACACAACCCTGGGTACTATGGGGACAGTTTCGCACGGCCAATCCACCCTAACCTGCACATCCCTGGGCACTACGGGGACAATTTAGCACGGCCAATCCACCCTAACCTGCACATCCCTGGGCACTACGGGGACAATTCAGCATGGCCAATCCACCCTGACCTGCACATCACTGGGCACTACGGGGACAATATAGTACGGCCAATCCACCCTAACCCGCACATCCCTGAGAACTACGGGACAATTTAGCACGGCCAATCGACCCTAACCCGCACATCCCTGGGCTCTACGGGGACAATTTAGCACGGCCAATCCACCCTAACCCGCACATTCCTGAGAACTACGGGACAATTTAGCACAGCAAATCGACCCTAACCCGCACATCCCTGGGCTCTACGGGGACAATTTAGCACGGCCAATCCACCCTAACCTGCACATCCCTGGGCACTACGGGGACAATTTAGCACGGCCAAACCACCCTAACCTGCACATCCCTGGGCACTACGGGGACAATTTAGCACGGCCAAACCACCCTAACCTGCACATCCCTGGACACTACGGGGACAATTTAGCACGGCCAATCCACCCTAACCTGCACATCCCTGGGCACTACGGGACAATTTAGCATGGCCAATCCACCCTAACCTGCACATCCCTGGGCACCACGGGGACAATTTAGCACGGCCAAACCACCCTAACCTGCACATCCCTGGACACTACGGGGACAATTTAGCACGGCCAATCCACCCTAACCTGCACATCCCTGGGCACTACGGGACAATTTAGCACGGCCAATCCACCCTAACCTGCACATCCCTGGGCACTACGGGGACAATTTAGCACGGCCAATCCACCCTAACCTGCACATCCCTGGGCACTACGGGGACAATTTAGCACGGCCAATCCACCCTAACGTGCACATCCCTGGGCACTACGGGGACAATTTAGCACGGCTAATCCACCCTAACCTGCACATCCCTGGGCACTACGGGGGACAATTTAGCACGGCCAATCCACCCTAACCCACACATCCCTAGGCACTACGGGACAATTTAGCAAGGCCAATCCACCCTCACCTGCACATCCCTGCGCACTATGGGGACAATTTAGCACGGCCAATCCACCCTAACCTGCACATCCCTGGGCACTCGGGGAAAGTTTAGCATGGCCAATCCACCCTAACCTGCACATCCCTGGGCACTCGGGGACAATTTAGCATGGCCAATCCACCCTCACCTACACATCCCTGGGCACTATGGGGACAGTTTCGCACGGCCAATCCACCCTAACCTGCACATCCCTGAGCACTACGGGACAATTTAGCACGGCCAATCCACCCTAACCTGCACATCCCTGGACACTACGGGGACACTTTAGCACGGCCAATCCCACCCTAACCTGCACTTCCCTGGGCAATACGGGGACAATTTAGCACGGCCCATCCACCCTAACCTGCACATCCCTGGACACTACGGGGACAATATAGCACGGCCAATCCACCCTAACCTGCACATCCCTGGGCACTACGGGGACAATTTAGCACGGTCAATCCACCCTAACCTGCACATCCCTGGGCACTACGGGGGCAATTTAGCATTGCCAATCCAACCTAACCTGCACATCCCTGGGCACTACGGGGACAATTTAGCACGGCCAATCCGCCCTAACCTGCACATCCCTGGGCACTACGGGGACAATTTAGCACGGCCAATCCGCCCTAACCTGCACATCCCTGGGCACTACGGGGACAATTTAGCATTGCCAATCCAACCTAACCTGCACATCCCTGGGCACTACGGGGACAATTTAGCACGGCCAACCCTCCCTAACCTGCACATCCCTGGGCACTACGGGACAATTTAGCACGGCCAATCCACCCTAACCTGCACATCCCTGGGCTCTACGGGGACAATTTAGCACGGCCAACCCTCCCTAACCTGCACATCCCTGGGCACTACGGGGACAATATAGCATGGCCAATCCACCCTAACCTGCACATTCCTAGGCACTACGGGACAATTTAACACGGCCACTCTGCCCTAACCTACACATCCCTGGGCACTACAGGACAATTTAGCACGGCCAATCCACCCTAACCTGCACATCACTGGGCACTATGGGGACAATTTAGCACGGCCAATCCACCCTAACCTGCACATCCCTAGGCACTACGGGAACAATTTAGCACGGCCAATCCACCCTAACCTGCACATCCCTGGGCACCCAGGGGGACAATTTAGCATGGCCAATCCACCCTAACCTGCACATCCCTGGGCACTACGGGACAATTTAGCACGGCCAATCCACCCCAACCTGCACAACCCTGGGCACTATGGGGACAGTTTAGCATGGCCAATCCACCCTAACCTGCACATCCCTGGGCACTCGGGGACAATTTAGCACGGCCAATCCACCCTAACCTACACAACCCTGGGTACTATGGGGACAGTTTCGCACGGCCAATCCACCCTAACCTGCACATCCCTGGGCACTACGGGGACAATTTAGCACGGCCAATCCACCCTAACCTGCACATCCCTGGGCACTACGGGGACAATTCAGCATGGCCAATCCACCCTGACCTGCACATCACTGGGCACTACGGGGACAATATAGTACGGCCAATCCACCCTAACCCGCACATCCCTGAGAACTACGGGACAATTTAGCACGGCCAATCGACCCTAACCCGCACATCCCTGGGCTCTACGGGGACAATTTAGCACGGCCAATCCACCCTAACCCGCACATTCCTGAGAACTACGGGACAATTTAGCACAGCAAATCGACCCTAACCCGCACATCCCTGGGCTCTACGGGGACAATTTAGCACGGCCAATCCACCCTAACCTGCACATCCCTGGGCACTACGGGGACAATTTAGCACGGCCAAACCACCCTAACCTGCACATCCCTGGGCACTACGGGGACAATTTAGCACGGCCAAACCACCCTAACCTGCACATCCCTGGACACTACGGGGACAATTTAGCACGGCCAATCCACCCTAACCTGCACATCCCTGGGCACCACGGGGACAATTTAGCACGGCCAAACCACCCTAACCTGCACATCCCTGGACACTACGGGGACAATTTAGCACGGCCAATCCACCCTAACCTGCACATCCCTGGGCACTACGGGACAATTTAGCACGGCCAATCCACCCTAACCTGCACATCCCTGGGCACTACGGGGACAATTTAGCACGGCCAATCCACCCTAACCTGCACATCCCTGGGCACTACGGGGACAATTTAGCACGGCCAATCCACCCTAACGTGCACATCCCTGGGCACTACGGGGACAATTTAGCACGGCCAATCCACCCTAACCTGCACATCCCTGGGCACTATGGGGACAATTTAGCACGGCCAATCCACCCTAACCTGCACATCCCTGGGCACTACGGGGACAATTTAGCACGGCCAATCCACCCTAACCTGCACATCCCTGGGCACTACGGGACAATTTAGCACGGCCAATCCACCCTAACCTGCACATCCCTGGGCACTACGGGGACAACTTAGCACGGACAATCCACCCTAACCTGCACATCCCTAGGGACTACGGGGACAATTTAGCACGGACAATCCACCCTAACGTGCACATCCCTGGGCACTACGGGGACAATTTAGCACGGCCAATCCACCCTAACCTGCACATCCCTGGACACTACGGGGACAATTTAGCACGGCCAATCCACCCTAACCTGCACATCCCTGGGCACTACGGGGACAACTTAGCACGGACAATCCACCCTAACCTGCACATCCCTAGGGACTACGGGGACAATTTAGCACGGACAATCCACCCTAACGTGCACATCCCTGGGCACTACGGGGACAATTTAGCACGGCCAATCCACCCTAACCTGCACATCCCTGGACACTACGGGGACAATTTAGCACGTCCAATCCACTCTAACCTGCACATCCCTGGGCACTACGGGGACAATGTAGCACGGCCAATCCACCCTAACCTGTACATCCCTGGGCACTACGGGACAATATAGCACGGCCAGTCCACCCTAACCTGCACATCCCTGGGCACTACGGGGACAATTTAGCACGGCCAATCCACCCTAACCTGCACATCCCTGGGCACTACGGGTCAATTTAGCACGGCCAATCCACCCTAACCTGTACATTCCCGGGCACTACGGGGACAATTTAGCACGGCCAATCCACCCTAACCCGCACACCCCTGGGCACTATGGGACAATTTAGCATGGCCAATCCACCCTGACCTGCACATCCCTGGGCACTACGGGACAGTTTAGCACGGCCAATCCACCCTAACCTGCACATCCCTGGGCACTACGGGGACAATTTAGCACGGCCAATCCACCCTAACCTGCACATCCCTGGGCACTACGGGACAATTTAGCACGGCCAATCCACCCTAACCTGCACATCCCTGGGCACTACGGGGACAATTTAGCACGGCCAATCCACCCTAACCTGCACATCCCTGGGCACTACGGGGACAATTTAGCATGGCCAATCCACCCTGACCTGCACATCACTGGGCACTACGGGGACAATATAGTACGGCCAATCCACCCTAACCCGCACATCCCTGAGAACTACGGGACAATTTAGCACGGCCAATCGACCCTAACCCGCACATCCCTGGGCTCTACGGGGACAATTTAGCACGGCCAATCCACCCTAACCCGCACATTCCTGAGAACTACGGGACAATTTAGCACAGCAAATCGACCCTAACCCGCACATCCCTGGGCTCTACGGGGACAATTTAGCACGGCCAATCCACCCTAACCTGCACATCCCTGGGCACTACGGGGACAATTTAGCACGGCCAAACCACCCTAACCTGCACATCCCTGGGCACTACGGGGACAATTTAGCACGGCCAATCCACCCTAACCTGCACATCCCTGGGCACTACGGGACAATTTAGCACGGCCAATCCACCCTAACCTGCACATCCCTGGGCACTACGGGGACAATTTAGCACGGCCAATCCACCCTAACCTGCACATCCCTGGGCACTACGGGGACAATTTAGCACGGCCAATCCACCCTAACGTGCACATCCCTGGGCACTACGGGGACAATTTAGCACGGCCAATCCACCCTAACCTGCACATCCCTGGGCACTACGGGGACAATTTAGCACGGCCAATCCACCCTAACCTGCACATCCCTGGGCACTACGGGACAATTTAGCACGGCCAATCCACCCTAACCTGCACATCCCTGGGCACTACGGGGACAACTTAGCACGGCCAATCCACCCTAACCTACACATCCCTGGGCGCTACGGGGACAATTTAGCACGGCCAATCCACCCT